>NC_045544.1:87201349-87403849 GCF_009769535.1 Thamnophis elegans | reverse complement strand
CTCTGAAGGCTTTGCCCTGAAAATGAAGGTAAAGTAGTGAATTCCCAAGGAAAGACTCAAATGTAACCTGCTAATGAGCAAAATGTTCAACATGTTTGACTGGAAACTGGAAAGAGTTACAAAAATAAATTAATGCTCTTAAACCTTTAGGAAATGCCAGAATTATAGGGCCATTATCTATTAAGGTTTCCAGTAACAGGGATAAAATCTTTCCTTTTCTGTTGGAAGTTTATATTTAAGTTTAAAGTGAATTAATTCACTATTCTTGAAGAACTTAGGTTTCATTTAATTTTCATGTTACATGAAAATATATGTATATTGTTTTTAATTGGTTAGCTGCCTAGGGTCACTTGGCAACTGGGTGACCATATAAACTGAGTAAATAAATAAATAAAACTGAAGGCTAGAAAAATCTTAAAGCATGATTTTTCATTTTCATTTTGGGAATGAAATCAATTTATCTGGGGATGGATGAGTCTTTATATGTTAAAAGTCTTCAAGTCAAAGCCAAACTCTCCCCATTGGGATATTTTCCCCCTCTGGATTGTTAGTATTAAATACAAAGCTGAAATGATAGTACAGAAGTTCCTTAACTGTTTTATGGTCATAAAACATAATCCAGCCAAAATTCAGCCCTTAATCCTTAATTCCCATTGCTTTAGTAAACAAGTTAAAGACATACCAAAATGAGAGCAGAATTCCACTTGTGGGAGTTGTAACTGCTTAACATCTGCACTTCCTCTGTTTACATTCAGGGAGTCTTGCAATCTGTTTTATCCATGTATTGAAAATCAGTTATCTGACATGAATGTTCCTTCTAGATTAACGAAATCAGTTCTTGCGCAGGTGTCTTAGCGAGGTATGGTAGGAGACAAACACTTTCGTAAGACACTTCGTAAGATGAAAAATACTCCATCCTGAAAATAAGTTTCTGAACTTATTTTCCGAACAAATAAGTGAACCGAAAAATGATGTGTGAAAGCTTTCTTTTTTCATATATTAGAAGTTTCATAAAATTGATTCAAATGTACTCTACATGCTCAAATGCTGATGTCATACCTACAATGTGGATTCAATTTTTCACATTTAAATGAATTTGTTCTCCATCGTCAGTGAATTAAAGGAGTCACAGGCATTAATTCTGGTTTTTTCTTGTTGGGACTGTAGCCTGCTGATTTGTAGTTGGCAATGGGTAGTTGCCATTGTGTCCTCAAGAGGCCAGTTCCTATACATTGCCCTATGTAAACCCCTCTGACCTTTGGCTCTTCCTCTGAAATATGACCGTAAAAATAATGAGCCCTGAACTACTTTTGGCAATTATACCATTCCTAGAATGAAAAGACATTGTCATTAATATGTAGCGTATAGTCACTAGTTTCTGGGATTGGCATGCAGCCAACTGAAAAAGGGAGCTGGTTTTAAAACTGACAAAGGTTCAGAGGCATAATTAGGAGGTTTTGTTTGAGTTTGTTGATATAAATGTACAGAAGATTAGCCTTTCCCCTTTCAGCTCTGGATAATGATCACAGTTAACAGGTGGCAAACTATGGCAGAACATGAAATCAATATTTTGTTTCCTGATACCTTCATTTGTTATTTTACTGTAGAGGATATTTCAACAGAGATAATTTTATCTGTTCCTCCTCACTATTTTTTTGCTTCAATCATGCTGCAAATGTAACTATTCTAGAACAACCAATGTTTCATTTCATACCATTATCCATTGAGTCATCTGTAGGAAAAACATAAATGTTTGCAACCATCCGGGCTATCCACCTGCCTGTCCTGGTTGGACAAAGATAGGCAAATTGTAGCCCGTTCCTCATACATGTTTCTCAAGCAAGGAAGTTGGTATGACTTTCATTCTTTGCTCTGTTTGTTCCATTGCTGGCAACTTCAAAAGATTATGAAATAGGGAGGGAAAATGTTTTCCACTCTCCACTGTCTTCTTGTACAGCTGAGGCTATAGCTGTGAATTATGCTCCCATTCTTAGTCGGAAATTAATCATAGTCTTCAGAATATGAAAAAAGAGAAGGCAAATGCAGATAATCTGGTGTGTTACAACCTAGCCTTGCCAATTGCTGCTGCAATTAGGAGTTGCAGTCCACAATTTGTGCATTTATGTATTCATTAAATTATTGTATGACCTGCTTTTGACCTGCTCTGATAAGTACTTAATTGACTAACAAAGTAAAAATTAAAACTAAAAACAAAATATTACTATTTAAACATCAATCAACAATTTGAAAAGATACATCTTTCCAGATATTCTAATCAATGTGTAAAGGAATGTGTGAATGACCTTGGGGGGAAAAGGGAAGAGATGCTGCTTAGGAAATAATCAGAGAAGAGAGACAGGAGCCCCCAGTGGTTAATGGTACGGGTTCTTTGATAGCTGTCTCCCTAGATCTGAATGGGAGGAGCTAAGAATGACCAAAGATAACCCTCAGATCAGTGGTGAAATTCAATTTTTTTTTACTATCAGTTCTGTGGGTGTGGCTTAGTGGGCATGGCAGAGAAAGAAACTGCAAAATCCCCATTCCCACCCTGCACTGGGGCCAGCCAGAGGTGGTATTTGCTGATTCTCCGAGGCTACCTCAAAATTTCCGCTACCGGTTCTCCAGAACCTGTCAGAATCTGCTGAATTTCACCTCAGATGACTGTGGATCCTCCTGGGAAGATGTATATTGAGGATTGCAGTTCCTGAAAGGAGGACTTTGGAGGGCTGTGGTTCCATCTTTCTCTCAGCTGTTTGGGTTTTTTAAAGCACATATTGGTTTTTTTTTCCTTTTGATTTTTGTTTTAAAAGTAATTGAATGGTTGAAAGCTGATTTACTCTAATCCTCTGGTGGTTTTTAATGTGAATCCTTTCATGTTTTTTCACTGTTTCATTCTGCTATTCTGCCCTACATGGTATCGGACCTGGGTACTTGAGAGACCGCCTCCTGCAATTACCTCTCAAGACCTATTAGATCCCACAGACTAGGCCTCCTCCGAATTCCATCTGCCGGCCAATGTTGACTGGCAACTCCCCGGGGAGGGCCTTCTCTGTGGCTGCTCCGGCCCTATGGAACGATCTCCCCATTGAGATCCGGACCCTTACCACCCTCCCAGCTTTCCGCAAAGCAACTAAGACTTGGTTGTTCCGGCAGGCCTGGGGCTGTTGAATCTCCAGCCCCATCTGAGATTACGAATGTTGCTGTATTTTTAAATTGTTTGTCTTTTTTTTTATTTTTGTACCCCCTTCCCCTTCAGATTGTTAGCCGCCCTGAGTCTCTCGGGAATAGGGCGGCATACAAACTAAATAAACCAAACCATATACCATATTCTAAATTACTTTCACTTTCTCCATATGGAAGTCGATGGAGATTTTCTGGGTAGTGATAGTGAATTGTTTGGATTTTCATTTGAATGGATTTTCACTACAGGGTTTTTGCATTTTGTAACTTTTAAAAAGCTGTAATTTTTCATTTTTAATGGTTCATGGATATTTTCTCTCTCTCTTTTCTTGTTTCCATCCTTTTTGTGAGAAATATTATCTCAATGTTCTTGGTGGTTACTTTGTTACAATGTATCTAACTCCCTGTCCTGGAAAAGGAACTGTTTATTTCTAGTTGTGAATGCCCAGTTAGAGGGCTATATTAAACATGCAAAACAATGTATCAACTTAGAGATAAAGCCCTCCGGAAAGCCTTTGAAAAAATAATGAATTTTAACCTACAAGTTCAAATTGAAAACTTGGGTAAAACTTTGATCAAACAACAAAGGTTTTAAATCAACCTAAAGAGGCTATCCAGTCACAAGCAGTTGTACCCAACCAAACTGACAACTGGATGGATTGGAATCTAAATTGCTATTGGCAGATTTAAAGAAGAAGGAAATTGCAGGTTCATTGGAGAAGAGTGAAGGCGATATGGATTTTACAGATCTGGAATTAACAGAATTGATGATTGATGAACGGACATTAAGATTGATGGTGATTAGGGAATGGACTTTATCTAACTGGAAAATAATGTGGACTGGACCTTTTGGGAAAATGGATCGACAACAGAGGTTTATAATTTTGGGGACTAGGACACAATTGTTGGGAAAGTTTTCAACCAAAATCTTAAGAAGTTTTATTATTAAGAATTAAACAAGGGTATTTGATCTCAGACAGATCAGAAATAAATATTGTGATGATTTATGGTAGATAAGAAGGCGGTTGCAGACTTTCTATGAGTTAAATACAATAATAAATAGTAAACAGAGGACTTTGAAGTTTAACTTTGCCATTGGTTTACCTGTTAACTACTTTGCTTTATATATAGATGGGTGACAGATTAAATTGGTTGCAAATACACATAGAAGTTTATAAATGTTGGGCCTGCTTCAAAGGGAGGAAATACTAATATTATTCCAGTATACCTATCAGTAGGAGGGATGATTTATATATATATATAAATTTTGTAAAATTTATTTTTCCTTTTATTTTATTTTCCAAATAAAATAAAAATGTATTAAAAAAATAAAAAAAATGAGCCTTTTAAAATAGCACAACCTGTACTTTTTGTTCCTATTACTGTTCTCTTTTACTTTGTTTTGGCAACTTGGATTATATATTGTTTTAATTCTGTTAATGAGTTTATTCTGACTATAAGGTATAAGGTAACCAGATGTCCCAGTTTTGCAAGGACACGACTTGAGCAGGAATTTCCTGACTTCTGGGCACATAGTGCAAAATATCCAAATTTCCAAGTGTTGACTAATAGCAGCACAAGAGCAGCACACACAGAGTAGTTGGGAAAACAGGAGAAGGAACAGGTGAGCCACAGTGCAAGAAATGACTCCTGCTATTTGCTGTTCTTTACAGCCATAAAAATCATGATTATGGCTGCAAAAATCAAGATGGTATAGCCTGGCAGCCTTCTCTCCACCCAGTTTCTAGTGTAGGGCATCCATTAAAACAATCCAAACAGTTTCAATACCATAGATAAACTAAAACTTCTTTAAAAGCTTTCATGGAATAGCAGGGAGATGCTACACTCACACAAAGTCCGAAGTATTCTTTCAGATCAATTTTGAAGCATGCATAGCCTTATTGTTCATTTTTTCTCTGCCTACTCTCTTTGTAATAATGGGTGACAAAACCCCAGGATTTCCTCAAGATACAGTAGGAATACTAAATAACTACTGTGGAGATACTACTCCATCTGTGTTTCAGATGTCACATTATTTTAGGTTAAAAAAATATGTGTTTTTCAAAATATATTTTGAATGGACCAAAACCTGCATTTTAAAGTATATTTTCAGATTAAAGGCACCTTTACAGGTGGTTACATTCACCTCATTTTGTCTACTGAAAGGTGAAGCACATTTTGTCAGCCTGGTGAGGTGGTCTGAACAAGAAGCAGGCCCAAGAGTACTAGTACTATCTTTACTGTAAGAGTACATTAGCAGAATTTTGCAAGTCTGAAAGTACCCCTCCTGTCCCTGACTTTTGTTGTTGTTGTTAGTCATGAAGTCGTGTCTGACCCCTTGCGACCCCATAGACAACATTCCTCCAGACCTTCCTGTCTATCATCCCCTGGAGTCCATTTAAGCTGAAGCCAACTGCTTCCATGACTCCATCCAGCTACCCCATTCTCTGTCGTCCCCTTCTTCTTTTGCCCTCAATTTTTCCCAAATCCCTAACTAGGGACTGTCCCTTCTGAGAAGCTTTTGTCACTGCTCCTCTTTTGGGTTCAAATTTTATTTATCAGACTATTTCTAGGTGTGACTCTTCCTCTTGTCTCTCATTGTCAGTCCAACCTCTCATTACATATTTAACCATCCTTTCCAATTGTTTTTAGAGGGATTTAACTCCCTAGTGAGTTGAGATAGCTTCCTTGTTTCACACATTTTCCATTTCTTTGCATTCCTTCTTCCATTTCATTTTCTCTATTTTCCTCACTTTCTTTAAATTCTTTCAAAATTGCCTGCTGTCTTGGTATATGAGGCTGGTGAAGTTGCTTGTGCATACATGGTGTCAAGGTTGTGGCCTATGTCTGGAATTTAAATAAAATAAATCATGGACAGCATCCAATCTCTACCTGAAAAATACTTCTTGCCTTTAATGAGCATGGCATGATTTATTTACTGTCAGAGAAGGCAGTATCAGTTCCTCTGGCTTTTCTCACTTTGTTGTCTATGCTCCATTTGAATGCTTCAAATTCCAAAATGCACCTTTAGTGCCAGTCTTATTTCTTTTTTCCTCCATTAATTACAAAATCTTCATATAACCATTTCTACTCTTCATCCTAGGTAAGATTCTCTCAAGCATACAAAAGAAATCTGACACTGGTTTTGCAATTTACTGTAAAAGTAAACGCTGAAACATTTCCTCAAAGCCATAGTAAACAACAGTGTAGAGAGGCAGATCTCCATACACTTGCTAACCTGATTTGTAACAATCATCTTATTAGCTACTGTATATCAGCTTACCTTAACATTAGATATGTCTAAGGATAATTATTTGAAAAACTAATCTTGAACATCAAGCTCTTATATAATCCTGATCAGTGGTAGGATTCTTTTTTTTTTACTATCGGTTCTGTGGGTGAGGGTTAGTGGGTGTGGCATGGTTTGGTGGGCGTGACATGGTTTGGTGGGTGTGTCAAGGCAAGGATACTGTAAAATCTCCATTCCCTCCCCACTCAGTGGAAGGTTACTGCAAAATCCCATTCCCTCCCAATCAGCTGGGACTTGGGAGGCAGAGAATAGATGGGGCTGGGGGCAGTCAGAGGTGGTATTTACTGGTTCTCCGAACTACTTAAAATTTCTACTACCAGTTCTCCAGAACTGGTCAGAACCTGGTGAATACCACTTCTGATCCAGATGCTGTAGAAACCACGGAATGCATAGGTAAGAAATGCTAAGCCTTCCCACAAATACTTCCCCAAATCCATTCACCATTTAAGAACATATAAAAAAATGGGAAAAAATGATAGTATTCTTTGCATCACTGTTGATGGTTAAACTAGGGGGACCAGACGTCCCGCATCTGGCGGGACAGGCACGCCTTTTCATAATTTTTTCCCGCGTCCTGGGCCGTTCTCAAAAAACCTGCTTTATTTGGCGCTCGCAGCTCGCTCGCTCCCCCGCCCATCCGCTGCCACTCGCATGGGCTGCGTACTGTAGCGTGTGAGCGAGCGGATGGGCGGGGAACACGTGACAAGAGACAAAGAGGAGAGAGAAGGGAGAAAGAAAGAATAAGTGAAGGAAGAATGGAAAACGAAGGAGAAAGAGAAGAGAGACAAAGAGAAAGAGGATGAGAGAGACAGAGACAGAAGAGAGGAAGAGGAAAGAGTAGGAGAGAACATCCATTTTAACCCTGAGGTGCAAATATTCTCTTTGATTGGTAATTTTATTTGCCCATTACTATCCAATACTCTCATTTCTCCTTAGTTCATGAAGAATTCCCTTCTTTTTATTGAATTTATCACAATACCTTGAGAACAACTTTTTCAGCATAGCTTTACAGCTATTAAAATATATAGTAATTTAGGTCAGGTTTTCAGAACATTAGTCTATTTATAAATCCATGGTTGCGACCATTTTTCACACTTAGCGACCGTTGCAGCATCCTCATGGTCACTGATCAAAATTTTGTTGGCAACAGATTCGTATTTATGCTGGTTTCAGTGTTCTGGGGTGACCTTTTGACAAAATATAACATTTTAATCAAGCCCCCCCCCCCCCATCAATGGTGTCCCTCTTTACCAATCTGAAAATCTGGTCCACCTTATGTTAAACAGTATTAAAGAAGAAAGACCAGGAACAGATCTTTATCTCACTTATTGATACTACTTCAGAAGACTTGATATTCCCTTCCCACATCCTTCTAGTTTCTACCCATTCTCTCCCGATCACCTGGGTCTTGGGATGCAGAGAATAGATGGGGATGGAGCCAGTCAGAGGTGGTATTTAATGGTTCTTCGAATTGCTCAAAATTTCCGCTACTGGTTCTCCAGAACTGGTCAGAACCTGCTGAATACCACCTCTGATCCTGATGCCAATAAAACTTTTATGTTAAATCTGAGCTGGATTGGGTGGGGTGGGTGGGGTTGGATGGATGGAGGATAAGCCTACAGGTAGTAAGGACACACCAGCTGCAGCAGATGATAAATTTAGGAAATGGACTACATTAAACACACACAAGAATGAGATGATCAGACTATTTACAACTAAAGCCCTAGCTTATGTTAAAAACTACATTCATACGTGTTTTTATCCTTCCCTTGAGGTTTTTAACATCAGTTAGACAGCTGACTTGAGGCAAACAGCCAAAGGATGTGAGTATTACTTGCAGCTGGAGCCTTGCTGAAAAGCTGCAGGGTAAAATGGGGAATAGACTGATTATGTTTCTTCCACCAGATCAGGATAAATGGTTCAGGTAAGAAGGCAAAAAAAGAGTACAAAACAAGATTCCAGAATAACACGATAACAGGATAACAGAAATAGCAGAGTTGGAAGGGATCTTGGAGGTCTTTCTAGTTCAACCCTGCTCAGGCAGGAAACCCTACACCATTTCAGACAAATGCTTGTCCAGTCTCTTCTTAAAACCTCAGGAATGAAACAACCCAATTTCTAGAGGCACGCCATTCCACTGGTTAATTGTTCTGTCAGGAAATGTCTTCTAGGCTGCTTTTCCCCTTGATTAGTTTCCATCCATGGTTCTTATCCTTCCCTCAGGTGCTTTGGAGAATAGGTTGACCCCTCTTCTTTGTGGCTGCCCCTTAGATATTGAGTAAGTGTTGTCATGTCATGAAAGACCTTCTTTTCATTAAACTAGACATAGCCAATTCCAGCAACTATTCTTCATATGTTTTAGTCTCTAGTTCCTTAATCATCTTTGTTGCTCTTCTCTGTACTCTTTCTAGAGTCTCGACATCTTTTTTACATTGTGGCGACCAAAACTGGATGTAGTATTCCTTTCAATAGTTTTTATCCAGCATTTGTACTCTGGACTACATAGACCAAAAGATGATTGTTGATTGATTCAGAGACACATATGAAACAAATAAAATAACATGATTCATTATGAACAGTTACAGCTTATTTGAAAATATTAAACCACATGGTGAAATCCCCCAATGCAAGGGGTGATAGGGTAAACAACTTCACCCAATCTAAGGTATCTCTTTCATCACACTCTTATCTTCATAAAACAAATTTTAATTTATTTCATTGTTAAAAAAAACAGAGTAATATTCCTATTACCCTGTTTCCCTGAAAATAAGACATCCCTGGATAATAAGTCCAATCAGGCTTTTGATCGCATGTGCTAAAATAAGCCCTCTCCTGAAAATATTGCAACACAGCAGTAGCCATGAGGTGACCATGCTCGCAACCTCCTGCACCTCAAAAATAATAAGACCTCCCCAAAAATAAGGCCAAGTGTTTATTTCCGGGGGGGGGAGTGTCAAAAGAAAATAATACACTGTCTTATTTTCAGGGAAACACGGCATTAAAGGTACTTAAGGAGATACTTAATACATTCCTGCTTCAAACTAACAATGCTGTAGGAATACACTAACTGTCAGAACTTTCTTCAAGCCTTTAAAATGCATATAGGTAAATCCAGACAGAAAAACTGAACAAAAGTAATATTTTATTTATTTTATTATCAACGTGGATTAATTTGTTTCATATTTAACAAAGGAAAAATGTGTATGAATTTTTGTACCTTCAAGTCAGTCTGGAGATTGCTTTGGTAAGTCCCTGCAATTTTCTTGGCAAGATTTTGGAGGTGGTTTCCTAGGGCTGAGAAAGAATGATTGATCTTTTTTGCTGGATTTGTGTCTAAGGTAGAAATAGATCTCATAGTCTCTTGGTTCCTAGCCTGCTGCCTTAACCCTTACACCAAATTGACTCCTGCACATGTGTTATGGTATTTTAATACCGATGATTTTATTGAGATAGCTGAATGCATAACCTCATAACCTATTAAAATTTTCTGCTGCTTTGTTGTTCAATTACTTTCCATTATCCCCAGATAACACATTCCTCCCTTTATTGATGTTTGCCTTTGCAACATTGGTTTTCTGTTTCCTTTTTCACCTCTGGGTATAGCTGGGTCTAGAGTAGAGTAGACCTTTCACTATTTACGTTAAACCAGACCTGTGTGTAGTTTATTCTTTATTAAGCCCTATATCACTTAATAGCCTTATAGCTTTTAGCCTTTAGGCTTATATACCATCCCAGAGTGCTTTACAGCACTCTCTTGGCAGTTTACAATATAGAAGCATTATTTGCATATGGCCCCCCAACAATCTGGTTTCTCATTTTACCAACCTCAGAAGGATGGGAGGCTGAGTCAACCTTGAGTGAGATAAGGACTTGCCAGCAATACTGCACTTTAACCAATGTGCTACAAGGGCTAAAATGGAACTTTATCTAAAAATTAATAAAATAGGACCAGTGTCATTCAAGTTAAATATAACTCTGGCATAGGACCTTCAAACTCTGCTTGAGACTTGTTGGAATTCCCTGTTTACAACAAGAATGTGCCAATAAAATGAAATGAATGTGTTTTCAGATGTTCTCCAGGATTCAGAGGGAATTATGGTAACCTGTGTAATATAGCTACCTGCAGTTTTGTTTATGGATACATAGATTAGACAGAGCTAAGTTTACAGCTAAACTTTTGGAAAGAGCATGCTATTTTATTTTTTGTAAAATGAGGTACTTGACATTAATAACAGTTAAGTACCCTGATTCTATAGAAAGACTCATCTGTATGTTGGACTTTATTTTTTTAACTTTATTTTTTTTAATAATGAGAATGATTTGCCCATTTTATTTCTGATTTTTCTTCCATGATGACTAACCTTTCTCGAAGAAACAAAGGGCAAATACATTTGGAGGAAAAAAAATATTCATTGTAATTTTGATATATCAGTGGTGGGTTTTTTCAAAACCCTCTAGGGATTTATAAACATTATTCATTACACACAGAATACATTTTGGTGTATTAGCTTAAGTACATGTGGAAAGTCTGCAGTCTTAATGGCTTTGATTGCAAAATTAAGATCTCTGCATTAATTTTACAAAAAAAAACCAGCTAACTGGTCTTCTGAAACTAAAATACACAAAAGGTTTCCCTGGGAAATCCCATGTGTGATATGTACTGAAGGAAACATGGACGACATTGGGAAAAGCAGCATGGAAGGATCAAAGAAGGTATTTCTTTATATTACAATATACAAAAGGAAATGTCAAAATGAGGAAGCCAACAAATGAAGTGATGTCAGACTATGGGAAAAGTATAGTTCAAAAGTCACCTTGGGAATCCTGTTCGGCCTGTTTCAAGATGATACATGTGCTGTACCAAGAAGTCATCTTACACCATCAGTCCTCTTCCTGCCTTTCTCTTACAGCGTGGTACAATTTAATTCTTCCTGTGAGCCAGAAAGATTGGAACTTCCATCTTCTGAGAAAAGGTGTTGCTTCTAATTGTTATTCTTAATCAAGCACTGCTTCTTTTACAGAGGGACAGATATGCACTCCCCTATCTCTTTCAGTGTACCCTTGGAGATTTCAAAGATCACACTATTGAAATATGGCAGAAGATCATTAAACCCATAAAATGCACATCACAACTGTTTTCATCAAGTGGAATTGATCTACCAAACTTGGGTGACCTGGAAGAATCTGTTAGTGGTTTTGCACTAATAAGAGAAGTTGAGGCTTTTATTTTTGAGTGACAGACTTGGTCCATGTTGTAGTTAACATCAGGATGTCTTGCATATTAATATTTCTGAAATGGTTATTGTAGACTTATAACGACTGAGGCAGTGCTGATGTAAAGTCAATATTTCTACATTTATCTTGGTGTACTTTTTCAATTGATTTTAGATTTTACCATGAATATTTGTGTTTTGGGAGAAGTTGTATTGTTACAGGGACAAGTTAATAAATAAAATAATAGCAATATGATTTTCTACCATTTAGAAGTATACTTACAGTATATGATTACATTTGTATGAAATAACAGATGAAATAGATGTGTTAAATCTTTCTAATTTATACTATATGGGGAGAAATAAAATCCCCATAAAATAGGAGCAAGGAAAAAAAGTTTCATTCTATTCCTTCCAGTGAAATCCTTCTGACAGATATTTTGCTGTTTAATAAAAATATTTTTCCTTAAAGTGCCATGGTAGTGCAGTGGTTAGAGTGCAGTACTGAAGGCTACTTCTGATGTCTGGCTGCCAGGAGTTTGGCAGATCGAATCTCACCAGGCTCAAGGTTGACTCAGCATTCCATCCTTCCAAGTAAAATGAGGATTCAGATTGTTGGGGCAATATGCTGACTCTGTAAACTGCTTAGAGAGGGCTGTAAAGGTTTAAATGTTTAAAGGTTTATTGCACTTGTATGCTGCCCTATTCCCGGAGGGACTCAGGGCGGCTAACAAACCGAAGGGGAAGGGAATAATACAGACAAGAAACATAAAAACAAAGAAACAAAATACAGAAACAATTTAAAAGCAGTCAACAGCCACATAATTCGAGTGGGGATGGGAACTCATCAGCCCCAGGCCTGTTGGAACAGCCAGGTTTTGACGGCTTTGCGGAAAGCCTGAAGGGTGGAGAGGGTCCGAATCTCCACAGGGAGATCGTTCCAGAGGGCCGGAGCAGCCACAGAGAAGGCCCTCCTCTGGATGGTCGACAATCGGCATTGGCTGGCGGATGGAATTCGGGGGAGCACTGTAAAGCACTGTGAAGCGGTATATAAGTCTAAGTGCTATTACTATTGCTATCACCAAAAGACTACTTTTAAATATTTGCCTTTCAGCATCTAAAAAGGTTTCATGATGTCTATTCTTCATATACTGTATATTTTTGAATGGCTAATTTGCCAACAAGTAGCTCTCTTTTCACAGATGATGAGAAGAAGTGGAGAGGGTGGGGGAAAACCTTCTCTACCTTTTAGGACTGAAAAACAAAGCCATCCTGCTTTTCTCATTTTTTTTCTTACCTGAGGTTCTTCTGGAGCCAAGTTGGTTGAGTGTGAAACAAGGGAGATGATGCTGTCTGGTAACAATGCATAAGCCCACCCTTTTTTGTGGTGTTTTTCATATATTATCCAGCCCAATGAGTTGGTATTGGGCTGCAGCCTTTAAGGTGTTTTCCCTCCATTCATTTATCTCTGTGGACACAAATTGCTATGACCAGATCCTTCACCATAGTTCTTCTGCACATTAGCTTATACTCTCCATCATTGCAATATTAAATCTGATCAAACTATGTTTTTAAGTGGAGGCTCTGGGGGTCCTCAAATTTAATCTTGTGAACTCCCTCCCATTAGACAATTTATAAGGCAATTGTAAGAAGTGACAACTGTTAATTTTTAAATCTGTGCATGTAGCCCCCAATATTTTATCCCCATTCATGGCTGTTCCTATGGAGAGAAAAGGACACAATGGAAGTACATTACATAATTTGTGCAATTTCCACAATTTCTTCAGGAAAAAAAATGATGTTATGTGGCACTCTGATATTCAAACCACTGCAATATGCTGCCTCCATCACTCCTGATTTCTAGATAAAGTGCTCCAGTCACCATTCCTCATCTAACTAATGTCATTTATTTTTTTATATTTCAGATTTCTTAACACACACCCCCCCCCCGGATTTATAAAGTCCCTCAGTTGTATAAAAGAAAAATGCCCAAAAGAACATGCAAAATTGACCACAGCCAGAATCTTCACATCACCAAAAGCAGGCGTGGTAAAATCTCATAAAATGAATGTAGTATCTTCTGTTGCAAATTTGTAGGGAGTAATAGTGAGCAGTTTCTAATCACATTTGGTGACATGCTTTTATGTAAGTCTGCTTTTCATCTTAGCACAATTTTTGGAGATGCTATTCCATTGTCTAGAAGCACACTGAGAGATGAAGATATTCAAAAAAATATGATAAGAATTTCATTGCATGCAAAGGAAGAAAGAAGTAGACATTGTCCTTATACAAAGGAGGATAACTGTTGAGAAACTTAGAATCAAAGTAAAACCAGGACTTGTAAACAGCATATAATTAGCCATTGTTTTTCTATTTGCTTCCTTTAATATGCAATAGGGGGAAATACAATAAAATGTCAAGGACTCAATTAAACAGATGGTTCTCTGCTGCTTATTTTTCTCCACTGTAGTGTTTGCGTCAATTAAAATCAAAATGCCTTGATGGAAAGTGACTCACTGGTTCCCGTAAAGTGCTTTTCTTAAGACAGAATGAGGAGGAAGAACTTAAGGCAGAGCAAAGGAAGAAGGATCATATCATGAGCTTTTATTAGGAGCATTATTGTTTCTCATTAATTAATCTGAACATTGTCTTAGTGACGTCTTGGGCTCATTTACAGGAAAAAATTACCACAGATTGCCAAGTTAAATAGACAATTACAGGAAGCCCGAATTATGCCTACATTGCATTCCCTAAGGGCAATGGGCCAAGTTCATGTCAAATCCATAATAACTAGAATATCTCCCACTAAAAACAGCTCCCGTGAATATACGTCACAAGTCATTTGTAATGTACGCAGAGGAAGTATTGATCTTCCTTGAGCTTCCTTTCTCATAAACTCATAATAGTAAAAGCAGAGAGATGTAAGCAAACTTCTTATGCCTATGCCCAGGTGGTGTACCAGTTCCTTTTAAAAACCCACTAAGGCATAATTAACAAAACAAACAAGCAAGCAAGATTTATATTTCTTTTTCAGGAGTCAAAATGACAGCTATCTGAAAACACTTCATGAGCTATTTAATCCTGACAAAATATATCATCTTTGGAGTCACATGATCACATTTGTTGGCTTGTTTTCTGGTAAACTGCAAAGCAAAACTAAGGAGTACTTACTGACCAATCTCTGGGTCATTGACCAATATAATTGTAGGTATCGTTTTTGTAACAAACTAAGAACTTAAGTCAGATGTTTGTAAAGTATTTTGCAACATGATGAGAAAGATAAATGACACCCTAGCCTTCCCTAAACTTGGGCCCTTAATAGAGGACCTACAGCATGTGATCCACCCACAAAAAATGTTTAAAAAGGAAAGAAAAACAAGAACATAAGATGATTATGAATATACCAGGTTGATCCTTAATCAAGCTGAAGCTAGTTTTACACTGATGTAGTGATTAGGTTTGTTTTTACTTATATACTGACAGGGCTTATATGCTTCCCCATTGACTTTTCTTGTGGGAAACTGGTTAGGAGCATCAGAAATCATAATCGCGTTGCAGTAGGTATACTGGAATGGCAACAACTTTGTGAATAAATTGATCTGAACATCATGGAAACTTCAATTCCACAGGAGTAATGGATAATGGATTTTGGATGCATTATTTAAGCTTGCTCATTTGAGATAATTTGATTCAAAAAATGTTGCTCTATGATGCACCATTTCGCCCAATTGAATTTACAAACAGGAGAGTTTTAATAGTATATAGATTTATATCAAATTTCCGGTTTCCAGCATGCACATGCATGCGTGGCCACCAATTCTTCTGATTATGCATATGCATGTGCGTGCACCAATCAGCTGGCTTGCACACATGCTCATGCTGGAATACGAAAGACCAGCTCTTCCAATTTCCAGCACTGCTATATGCACAAAGGCCAGCTGATCGTCATGTGCACATATGTACCAGAAACCCAGAAGAGGAATGGGTGACACCGCACATGCCAAGCATCATGGCTCTGTGTGCCACTTTGGGCACACGTGCCATAGGTTTGCCATTGCTGTTCTAGTCCAAGCCCCAGTTCAAGCAGGAACCCTGTTGTCCAATCTTTTCTTTAAAACCTCCAGTGTTAGAGAATACAAAACGTCTAGAAGCAAGTCATTCAACTGATTAATTGTAATGACTTTTCTTCTTTTTGCCATCACCATTTCTCATTGTATACACATGACTGCATATCCTCTGATCCATCATTATAATAAAGTTTGCAGATGACACAACGGTGTTGGGTCTCATAACTGGAGGGGACAAATCAGCATACAGGGAACAAGTCCAGAAGGTATCCGCATGGTGCTCAAGAAACAACTTACATATAAATACTAATAAAACAAAGGAGATGGTGCTAGATTTCCGGAAGCACAGAGAGGAACCCGCCCCACTGCATATCGAGGGGGACTGTGTGGAGAGGGTTTCCTCCTTTAAATTCTTGCGAGTCTTATTAGTCAAGATCTCACATGGAAAAACAACACATCCCTGATGATTGGCAAGGCCCAACGAAGACTCCCAATTCCTTAGAGTTGTGTGAAAAAAAATCAGGTGGAGCAACGGCTGATGACCTCTTTCTATCGGTCCATTATAGAAAGTGTCCTCACATACTGCATTACAGTATGGTATGCTGGTTTAATTGATGCAGACAGGAAGGTACTACAGAGAGTGATCAATTTGGCACAAGAAACCATTGGTTGCCCTCTAACACTACTGGATGACATCGACAGGTCTCTCTGCTTTAGCTGAGTAAGGAAGATACACAGAGATGATTCACACTCTGGTCAGTGTCTCTTCACACTTCTACCATCAGGCAGAAGACATCAAAGCATAGCCGAACAAATCAGTTTAAAAATAGTTTCTATCCTTGGGCTGTCAGACTCTTAAACACAACCACAATCACTCCATGCAGATGCAGAAATGTATGACTAGTTTTCCTTTTTCTTTCTTTTTCCTTTCCCCCTAATTACTTGCATTGGGATTATTCTTTATACTATTTATGTTGTTTGTATTTGTTGTCATGAATTGCACCAGTGGGCTCAAACCAATTTAATTGTATTTATTTTGTACAATGACAATTCATACTATGCTATTTCCAACAGCCAACTTAGATTCTTTAGCTTCCTTATTTTACATTTATTATGATCAGCCACTGTAAACTGAATGTGAAGAAATCTTAGACTCAGGGATTAAAGAGATGGAATGAATTCTGTTGGGTCAGCTGGACCATCTACCCAAAGCCTTAATATTATGTTGAAACTTTAAATATTAAGCTTAAAATATATGGCAAAACAAAGAATATAGGCATATACTTGTGTGCCAAATCCCTTTGAAAAATTCCTCTTGACAATATGTTGTCCAGAAAAGAAGATCCTCACTAGCAGGACAGCTGCCAAGAATAGCAAATATTCTAGATGAAGTTTTCTTTCAAAATCCCTCTCCATTCTTTTGGCCCACTGACTGGGCAATGTGGAAGATACTTGTAGGGGGAAATGATACAAATCTTAACATAAATGTGTCATTTTACATACCTCAAAAAAACCATTGAGGAATTTTCTCCTTCCCTGTAGCAAGAGATATGAAGCAATACAATGAAAGTGCTGATTGGTGCACACCTTTCCCAAAGACTAAGAGGCACATTGTCACCAGTCTTTCTAATTATTTGTTTCTCCACCTGGTTGGGTATTCAACAAGTTTTTATTGTCCTTTCCTTCTGAACTCTCACACATCCGGCAGTTGCTTTAAAACAGTGTACTGCTTATTATAGACAAGTAATCTGGCCCTGGAAAGCAAAACACACTTAAGTAAGTTGCCAGGTTCTAAACAGCATGCTACAAGGCACGTTTCATGATTATCTTTAGATTTGTTTGGCCATTTCAATTCTTCAAACAGCTTCCCTTCTCTTTCTACTTATGTCCCCACCTCAAACATCATAATGGGTAGCATTGATTTCTTTTCTTTCTACAGTGTTCATTATTCATTTATGTTATCATTCACTAGATCTGATAGAAGAATCCACGTTATGTTGAATAATTTCTAATTTTAGTTTCTATTCAGGTTCTCCTAGTATTCCCCCATGTATGCATTTATTACATTTCTACACCACTCATGTCATTTAAGTGGCTATTACCTTTATGCTCCCACCGCTCAAATCTGCCCTGGTGGATCCTATGACTATGGGACCATTCCACTTGCATTCTGACACCAGGGAATGCAACCTATTGAAATAAGCACTGATTCTTCCAACCCAAGGCCCTTTCTTCATGTTAAATTCCCTGTGAACTTGAAACATTTGGGTATTTAGGCCCTCTTTTTGTGTTAGCCACAGCATAATGGCCATTGGGAACTTAGACTTAAATATGATGAACTTCTAGATCCTAAGGTAAAATGACATCCCTGTAGAGCTTTTTCCAAGAATTCAGTGGAGAAAAGAGTCTAAAACAACAGGGGGAGAAAGTATTCCAATCTTGTCTGCAAACCACCTCCTATCCTTTGCCTTTTATGCACTTTTATTTGCCACTTTCTTCCCCTTCCTTTTTCCTCGAACAATTTTTCCAGAACCTTCTTGAAAGAATGTTGTAAATAAAAGGTCCCAATCATTTTGGAAAGTATAACTGACAGAATGCTTCTACCGTTTAAGAAAACCATTATTTACTAAGTATACTATATTTTTCAAGTTTTTCCTGAGAACACTTGGCAAAGTACAATTTTTAAAAATTCCTTATGCTGAGAATATCCTCTTGGCAAGTTTTCCAGATTAATGACAGCATGAGGATAGCTGCTGTCTGAAGGTAAGCTCTGCAGAATGGAAAGAGAGTGGGGCAACTTGGAATGAACTAGCCTTGATTACGAACTGAGCTACCATCCAAAAGGATTTTGATGAGATTAATAAAAACTTGAAAAATGGCTAACCAGCTGTTGAAAGGCTCTTGCTTAGAATGTGTTTCATACTGAAAGTTAATTATGTTTTTCCATGGCACAGCCTTTTTTTTTTTTTGGAACAATATGCCACTGGAGTTGAAGAGGTCCCTGTCTTATTGTAGTTTAGGTGGGGATATTTCAATGCAGTCTTTTTAATATTTAGCTTGTGTTTATGCTGCTAGATTTCATTGCATTTTTATTTTTATATCATCTGTCAGAAACATTAAGATAATTTAGATGAGCAATGATTGTCAGTAAAATTACCCAAAGTATATGATATAGCAGATCTAATTAAAGCAGCTTTTATTTATTACAAAAACTATCCTTATTAAGGTAAAAAATTGTCCTCACCATTAAGGAGGATATAATTAAGGTCCCACATAAATTTCATACCACTAACGTCTCATATAAATTGTGAGCTTGTGGATACCATTAGAAATCAAGAAGTCTGTTCCCAAGTTAGGCTACAATAAAAGACAGCAAGTTATTTATGGAGGAATCAGGAAATCATTTATTGCAATATAGTTTTCCCAATTTGACGTCAAAAGATGCTGGCTGGTAATTATGCATTCTCAATAGAGTTAGAGGGTGCAAAGATGGAAAAGATAGCCTTGCACATAGCAGCTTTAGTGTTGCCTAATTGGCTTTGTTGAGTCAAATCATTGTCAATCAAGAAAATGCTGATTTCTAAGAATGCTAAACATGCCTGCTTTTTAAGACTGGACCTCGGTACCTATGATGGGCAAAGGCATGATTAGAAATAAATACAATGCTAGAGGCCTTGCAACTGGCAACACACAGGCATGCAGAGAGTATTTGAACACAGCAGAGGATATGTTCTAGGGCAGGGGTGTCAAACTGGCCCCAAGGACCAGATCTAAACACCCCATGGTGGCCCACGGGGCCGCCATGGAAACAGTGAAGGACTGGCCTGTGGTGCCTCTGCCAGTGAAAATGGAGCTCCATTTTTGCTGGCAGAGGTTTGCAGGAGGCCGTTGCAGCCTGAACTGTTTTCACTGGCAGAGTGCTCAGGCCATCACATGAGTGATATTGAACTGGCCATGCCCACCCTGACCACAACCACCCAAGTAGTATTCTTTTTGGTAAATCAATCAAGACCTGCAGCTGATTTACTATGATTTCTTCATTTGTAGCTTACATTTGTTCCAAGATTCAAGACAGCATATTCAGAACATTCTCCCAATTTTATTCTTAAAGTAACAACTTTGTAGGCTAAACTGAGAAAGACTGATTGCTCCAAAATTATCCAGAAAAGTTCCATGGAAGAGGGTGGATTTGAATCCAATGGATGAAATCTTTCAAGATTGTGCTAATTTTTTTCTGTTTCCTATGTCTTAACAGTGCTGTACAACATATTCATGAAGCCTCAGAAAAAACATTCTCCCCAGGAAGAAACTGTTAAATGGTGATAGGAAACAATTATTTGTTTTTTTTCTTAACAGCATTGTTAAAGCATTGCTGCTTTTTAATAACAGTCCTACAGCTATTGGAGACGAAAGTGTTGGATTTTTAAAACATTATTGTTCCTCATTGTCTGAACTCTGGAATGACTGTGAATGAATCATCCCTGGTCTATTTGTCCATTCATTACCCAGAGGGAAGTAGCAATCTCATATCTCTATATTTTGTACACAATAAGCTGACACGTAATCAAAATAGAGGATGCTTAAAACTTCAAAGGCAACACTTTTCATGAAAGTGACACCGCCCAAAGTAGTTCTGATGTTTTTGGTATGCACAGTATCCAAATATAACCAGAAAATGACAAATATTGGAAAGGATGTAGAGGCAAATAAGGGAAGAATGAAGTTTTCTGATTGTTCTTTTTAAATAAGTTAATTAGGTTGTTAACTCCTATGTAGAATGTTCAGAATTCCAAGTTAAAAGGGTTAACCTTGGGAATATTTGAGATAATGTCTAATGCTAGTAAGAAGCAATATTTAAATTTAACACATTATTAATAGTAATTAGAAGGGGTTTTTTTTCCCCTACAGAGCCACTTAGTAAGATTATATAACAATTTAGCAAGCTTTTTGTTATTGGTTTGGTTTTGCTAGTATGGAAGTTTGGCTGCTGATGGCAAAAAAGATGTTGCTGGTACTGGCCAAAGGGTTTATATCTTTTGTCTCTGGATCAGCAATATTTTTCTATGCAATGGACAGAAGCTTCAAGATTCTTGGGCAGGGGATGTTTCCTATGTGAGCATTGCACTACAAGGGGTATGTTATTTATTATTGGTAAAGTGGATAATAATTTGGGTCCAGTGTGTGGAACTGTCAAAACTACTGATCACCAGCTGGTGGGATCGTGTTCAATTTCTTGCTGAATAGGAGTTTCTTTTTTTATCTATTTATTTGGTTCCACTAATTCATCATTGCAGGGTGTGTTTAGAGGGGGGGGGGTCACCATTACCAATCATTAGCCAATAATAATTTATGGAAATTTCTTCAATTGCCAAAGCTCTATGAAATATTGTAATATTGTCTCATTTCTAATACTGGTCTTTGTGGGGCCTTTCTCTCCTTGTAAGCCATTATCTTTTACATCAAGAAGAAAAACCAACAGTATTGTTAAAAGGAAGAGATTTTTTTTAACTTTAAATGCATTTAACTCAATTGTATTGTTCAGAAAAAGAATTACAGAAATGCCTTGATTAGAAGAATTTGCAAGAAATGCAAACATTTAAATAAAATCCTGTCAGTGCTACCAATAAACATTCTCTATAAAGAGAGAGAGATGGGATCCAAACTACACAGAACACAAGGTAATTATAAAATTGTATAATTTATATTTGTTTATATTTTCTTGTAAAATATTGATCTTCTTTACAAGCAAACAAGATAAGGTATAACTGACATAAAATTGAATTGTCTAAATCTAACATTATATTTTAATTAGTATACAATGTTAAGGGAAAAGAAACCATCTAACAGAAAACATGTAGCTTTTTCTCCAGAAATGTCCCAAAGGTGATTTTCCCCACTATCTAGTCAGAGCTGAAGAAGTTTCTTGGATTTAGAAGCGAAACATCTTTAAAGAAAAACAAGGAAGTTCAGTTGCCTCTTGAAAAAGCACCTTTGGACAACCATGAACTGGATGACTGAGAATCTCTATAGACATTCTCCAGGAATAGCAGGTTTTAAAAAAGATTTTCCTCTCCTCACTTCCTTTTACTTGGATTTTCCTTCTTCTTGGAAATTTCAAAAAATCTCTCTTTTCTCAGTTCTAATCCAAGACTTTTCCTTCAGAGCCCTTCTCCTGTTCTGCTCTAGTTTTAAATAGGAGTACATTTTATATCACAAGCAGAGGGAGAATATGGCGGTCTTTCCACAGAAGCCACCTCTCCATCTTGATATTGGGAATTTCTCACTTTCTTTTCATACCTAAGCCTATTACTTTTTGTTCCATTCACAACTAAACTCTTGAAACATATACAATATTCTTTTAAAAATAAGCTTAGAATATTCAAAATAGTCATTTCAAGGTTAGAATGCTTCAAGGTCAGCATATTAGCATCCATTATTGGTATACAATGCTTAGTTGGGGGTCATTTAAAGATAAAAAAATAAGTTTTAAAGTGCACCTGTGCAGCAGATGAGCAGAAGTGAAATTCAAGCTATTTCTCTCTTCCTGGAAATTAAGTATCTAAGCTGATGAAATTAATGCAAAGTTTATCTTGAGAAATGGAAGCAGAAGGTTTGGCAGATATTTATTACCTATTTCATGAAAAGAAGACATAATTTAAATACAGTTTTTATAAGTATATATGGTATCACAAATATGTAATTAAATATAGTATTTCACTAGGACTTAATTTCCTTGCTTGTTAATGAGTTATTATCAATAGTGGTCTATATGTGTGAGTTGGGCAGCTATGTGCCGTAAATTTGTTTAATAAATAAACACATCAGTGGAATCAAATGTATATAATTTTCTAAGCTTTTTATATTATATGATAATTTAAAAAAGAAGTTGGCTTGCAGTAATCAATACACTGCAGATTGATCTGCAAATGTCGCACAGAACTGACAGGATTTTAATTCTGCAAAATATAATTGGGACAGCAATATTAATGAGGGAATATTTGGCACAGCCTGAGTGTTTAAAGAAAAATGAGGCCTTGGTGTTGAGAAGTGGGAGGCACAAGATGTAGCCTTTTCTTAGGATTTGTATTATGGTCTGCATTTTGGCCCATGAAATGTTCATCTGTTAACGCTACTTCCTGGCGCATGACATCTGCACATAGATTCCTGCGGAGACCTTAAAAATTAAAACCTCATATCTGGTTCCATCGTGGCAGAGTCTAAGATTTATTATGTTAATAATATCCCAGGTTTCCCATAAAGGTAAGAGAAGAAATACTCATTTTATAGCTTTGGATAACCCAGTCGCCTGGTTCATGATTTAGCCAAGTAATAAAATTCTTTTTGAAATTTATTTGGAGGAAAAAAAGCAGATTTTGCAAGCATTCAGTAGCTGGTTTCCAAGTTTAATCCCTTTCATTATAGTTCCCTAAACGCTAAGGATTTTGCCAATCTGATTGTCATCTATTTAACTTTCAGGGGATGTTATGGTGGGAAAAAACCTTCACATGCCTGTCTTTAAAGATTTTTGTGATTGTTGTGTGTACAGTATCTTCTCACATTGCTCATTTTTAGGTTTTAGGAAATGTTTTAAAACGAGATCACATCAGTCTTGTTTCTCACCTTGGGGCAAATAAGCCTCTCTTCATTTCTGAAATAAGGAGGAAATAAAGAGGTACAGATTGCATCAAAGCTACTATTCAAAGAAATCTATCCTTTGCCTAGGCTGTGGACTTTCTTAAAGTTTGGAATTTTATTAGGCTTTTAAATTTAGAAACCTCCCAAAAGAAGAGCTGTCTAAGAACATTATTCAGATGAGCGGAAAAAACAGCCCAGAACACCAGAAAAGGGAAACAGACTACGGTACCTATACAACATCTTCCAACAAAATGGATACTTACACAACTTTATTGAAAAGTCCTGACCACTAAAACCATTACAGCACCAACAGCATAAGCTACAAAAAGCACAACACTGCCATATATCAGAAACATGTCAGAAATAACCAACACAATATTACAAGCACATAGCATCACCATAGTACACAAACCAAACAAACTTTCCAAAACATCGTAATTAAAACCAAAAGATTGAGTAACCCAAGAAGAAAGAAATGGCAATCATATATAAATAAAGACACTAGGTAGGATAGACAGGCAGAAGAGTAGCAGAATGTATCCATGAATACAAATTAGCAGTCAAAAGATACAATTAAAACTTCTTAATGTCATAGCACATGGACAGACTCAACATAATTTCAACTAGGAAACAGTCAGCATTCTAGACAAGCTAAATTAAAAAAAATGGGAGGAAATTTTGAAAGAGGAAAGCCATCAACAGGCACATCGAGATTAACAACATTTGCACATTATCTGCGCAGTAAAAAAAACTTTAAAAGGAAATGAAAAGATCAGAACATTTCTTTGCCAGCAGACAACACTCTGATAAATAGGGATTAACATCAGGATTAATACCAGAAAACAATCAAGCAGTAAATACCACTGATAAAGGAACTACCAAGAAGAAAACAACATCTCCACCAACAGGGCAGGCTACTATATATAACAGACAGCAAACTCCACTTTGTTCTAGCACTGAAGATGTTACCTACTTACAAATGTTTGTAAGTAAACAATTAGGCACAAAGATCACCAAGGTTTCCACATTTAGAAATTTGAATTAAATGAATGCTCTAGTCTGTCAGAAAGATCATTCTTACAATCCAATTTTTTAAAATAATTTTAAATATTTTTAAATAATTTTAAATAATTTTAAATAATTTTAAATATTTTTAAATAATTTTAAATATTTTTAAATAATTTAAAATATTTTTAAAAATAATTTTAATGGTAAAATTCTATTTTCTGTTTTAAAATACTGTTTTCTTTTGCTCATTGACATTTGAAGAGATTTTACATGAGTTGTTTGCTCTGCAAATAACAAATTTTCATTGTTATTTTTTATTTTCTAAAAATGCAGGCTGCAATTGATACTATTAAAATCATATTTACCCTTACAATTGGTTTACCAGTAACTGAAATACCTAAAATTCCTTCAATCATTTAATGTCTCAATCAGCCCCTAACAAAACTGTTCTCACATCTTTCTAATAATTGTATCTATTCATGAAATAACTGTTTTTTCAGCATTACTTCCAATTTTAAAATATCATCTTTGCATGGGCTCATCTTTTCACTTGATCTTTGGGATTTCGAAATCTAGAAAAGGCAATAACAGTTGTTTGTTGGGATTTGGACTCTCACAGGCCATTTGGTGAAGGAGGAAAGGAATTTGTGGAAAGAGAGACCCCTTGTGGCAACAGTGGGGGATGTATTTGCTACCAAAGTGCCATGGGTCACAAACAAATGGTCAAAAGAGACAGACGTTCTCACTAGTAGAAACCCAACTTTTTCTGTAATGCTTTTTTTAAAAAACTGCTGCATTGTCTTAGTTTACAAAAGATGATATAATAACACCATGGGTCAAAAATTAACCATAAACTACTCATTTTCTTCAATCTGATGCCATGTATAATATAGGTAAAGGTTTTCCAGCCATGTCCAATTCTAGTGGGGCAGTGTTCATCTCCATTTTTTGCCAAGGGACCCTGCATTGTCCAAAGACAGTTCTAGGGTCATGTGGTTATGCTGAGGCTGATGGAACACTCTTACCTTCCCACCAAAGTGGTACCTATTTGTCTACTTGCATGCTTTTCATGCTTTTGAGCTGCTAAGTAGGCAGAAGCTGGGGGAAGTAATGGGAGCTCACTCTGTAGCTCAGCGCTTAAGTCTCAAACCTGGGCTGTTAGGTTTCCAGCTGAAAAGCTTGGAGTCTTTAGCCAGTGAGCCATTGTGCCTGATGAGACTACTATACTAAATCAGTATGCTGAGTACAAATTTAGGAAACTGTAATTTGAACAGATTCAGAAGGTACCATGCTGGGAAAGGCTGCAGTAGATTATAGTCCTCAGGATGAGGCCATCTTGTGGGGTCTGATTGTAGAATTATTTCTCCAGTGTGGTTTAGTAGGTACCTGCAGAATAAGCAAGGTTACAATCACTTTGGGCTAAAATGGGTGAAGAATTATGTACTCTGGTCTTGATATTGTCCTCTAACCAATCAGAAATGACAAAGGAACTGATGGATTCATCCCAGGATATCTCTAAGGACATTCAAGTAAATTACTTAGGGCATTCAATCTCAAGTGCTCCATTCCTTTCCATATTAGTTATTCAAGTTATCAAAAAACCCTGACAGAGTATTCAACTAATTATCAAAACTCTCATATTTAAATTCCCAATCAATCATAAAGTTCATTGAACTACTCACTACTTTCATCCTAAATTACCCCACAAAATGAAAGGGGGAAAAAGGTGAGGAATGGAGCAGAAATGATATGTGTTGACATGATTCTGTTTCTAAGATTTGGGGAGACATTCTGTTATGGATAAACCAGTTTGTATCTTATTTGCATCAGAAATATCAGACTGAATTGGCAACTGTTTCTGAAGGACTGCAATCATATCTCTTCGTAAGGTAAAAAAAAAACATAGCAAAAATATCATGGTGAGGTGATGGCAGTAGACTTTGAAATAGTGGTAGCTTCCTACTTTGCCAGCCTGGATTCATTACTTTTTCTTGACTTTTTATTCATCTGAGTTTTGGTGCAACTCCATCCAAATAAAAGTTATAAAAAGAATGCATTTGAAAATCAGATTATTCATAAAAGAAAATATGGGAGAAATCTAAAGAAGCTAGCATGGGTATATGCAGAGCTTTCTAAAACGCTGATGGGGACACAGAACATACCCAGGACATGAAAGGGGACAGATATAACCAAAGAAGAAGTAGGAGCTGGAGCAAGAAGGCTAAATCCCAGAATAACATAAGGTTTGCAAGAGATGTCAAAAACCACAGAAAAGGTTATTTGGATGTACTAGTAACAAAAAGAAACCCAAAGATGATGTTGGTCCATTGTTAGAAGGAAAAAAGGAATTGAAAATGAGTGATATTGAGAAGAGACAATGTCTTAATTCATATTGTGTGTCTGTCTTTTCTCAGAAAGAACCTAGAGCTGATCATTGTTATTCCACGAGAGAAGGAGAACTGCAGCTTAGGATAGACAAGGAGAGAGCAAGTGAGAACTTAGCTAATTTAAACAAATTTGGATCTCCAGGGCCAAATGAGTTACAACATACAGAACAGAAGGTATTAGTAGAGGTGATAATCACGGAACCATTCTTGGAAAATGTTGAGAACTTCTGAAGAATTAGTAAGGAAACTGGAGGAGAGCAGATACCCTTAAATTCCCCTCTCCCCCAGGAAAGGAAAGAGAAGGGGGAGAAAGAAAGAGGTGTCTGGAAACCACAATCTTATCAGCTTAACATCTGTACTAGGCAAGGTCTTGAAACAGTGTGAGATTGGCAAGTTACAGTTAACAGCAACTAGCATGGGCTTGTCACAAACAAATCCTAAGATAAGACTAATCTTATCTCCTTCTTTGATACTTACTTGGTTAACATATCCGAGGAATGCCATTAATATAGTGCACATGGGGGTCAACCAAACCTTTGACAAAATTCCTTATGACTTCCTTCTCAGTAATATGAATTAGATAAATCAACTGTTAGATGGATTCACAGTTGGTTCAGTGACTATACCCTAGAACTACGGTACTCTTTATTGATTCCACTTTAAGTATGGTACCACAGGGGTCTATCCAACTGTTTTATCTGTGATTGGATATCCCTTGCAGCTTTGTATCCTCTGCAACTATACTAGTATGAGGGGACACTAGTACAGGTGCAGAGGACACAAAGCTGCAAGGGGTAGATAATGCTTGAGGGGAAAGAAAGAGACTTTAAAGGATCTAGGCATATTTGGGAAATGCTAAAAAAAAGAATGGAATCTAAAAGGGAGAAATATACAATTTTGCATCTGGTACAAAAGAATAAAAGGGAAAAAATATAGGACATAGGTAATCTTCTTTAGCAATAATACACAGAGGAGGTCCCAGTAGTATTATGGTCAGAAGTTAAAAATGAACTAGCAGTGTGATGCAGCTGCTAAAAAGCAATGGTATCTTGAGTCACAGGAGCAGAGAGTCCGGGATCATGGGAAGTTATTCTAGTATTACATGATTAAGCCCAATTTGGAATACTATATACACTCCTGAACATCACAATTAAACATATAAATGGCAGTGAAGAAACACTAGAAGAGGGCTACCAAGATGGTGAGATTCTGTAACAAGCTAATGTGAAACAGTTAAGGATCCAACTATGTTTATCCTACAGAAGAGATGATTAAGGAAATCTATGATAGCATCCTTCAAAAGATCTGAAGAACTGTTCCATAGATTTATTCCCTATCAAAACCATCAGATTACAAGTCATGGAACTAGATTCAGTCTAGTTATTAGAAGGAACTTCCTTACTGAATGGACTGCCAGCCATAGAATAGGCTAAAATGGTGACTTTCCCTTTCCTGGAGATCTTCAAGCAGAAGCCAGATGGCCACCTGTTAGAGAGACTTCCTTGTGGATCTTTTACTGAGTGTGGCACTGGGCTGGTTGACCTCAAATAACTCTCCCAAATCTGATTGTAAGATGTTATAATTCTATAAGATGATAGAAGACTAAGTTTAGTCATAATGTATCTGTTGAAAAGGTTCATTTCTGTTTTGTGTAAAGTTCTCTTGACTGCAGGATTTTTAATGCATAGTCAAGAGCCCTGTGTTTAGAAATTGATTTTAGCTTGCCCAGTTTTAAGATCTCCAACACCAAAGGACTCTGTGCTGAGATCTTTACTGCAAACCAATAAATAAATTGGATTTTTAAGCCAAACAGTGGAAATATAAGACAACTCACCAGGAATCTGTTACATTTGGAGAAATATTGTTGGCTTGGTGCTATGATTGAGAAGCATATCCATATTATTATTATTATTTTGCACACAAGTAGTTTAGAGTGTATTTATGATGTTAATGGCTTATTTCATTTTTATTTTGTTCTGGGGAACTCTGAGTGGGTGTGAGTTTCATAATGGCAAAAATCAAAGGAATGCTGATACTGGTTTTTTTTAAGTTGATTGATTTGTATAAGCCTTATCATATTGGTCAGCAAACTCCAAATGATAGTAGCAAATGATGTATATTGCTAGATGTTTGTAGCCTAGTTATGATATGCCTAGTATATTAATATTGGATAAGTACAAAAGCTCCTAAGCTAGAACCAAGCAAAAGGAAAAGCAAAATCAAGCCTTTTAACTACTCCACTGAATTATTCCAGTGAAAGGAAAAGAAATGCAGATGTTCTCAATAGCAGTCTTCTTTGTAATAGCAAAGGTGCCCCACGGGAAGAGTTTCCAACAAATGTTTCTTGAGGGATTTCACTGAAACATGGGAAGAAAGATAGATGGAAGATCACCAGATATTATGCAATGAAAAACAAAAACGTATCTTGGTGACTTCATAGCTAAATAAATAAAAAAAACATTACAAAATACATTAATATTTTATTGGTGAGAAGTTCTCCAAAATCTCTTCTATGAAATAATTTCTGGAATAAACATTGTTCCACCAAATCCAGGGAGAATTGATGTTTAAAACATTTAGGAGAATTGTTGTTCCTATACTATTCCTGTCTACTGGTAACCATTCCTATCCAGCACCTAACTTTATTCAGCCAAACCTACATCTATGTGGGAAAAATAAATAAAAATGTCCTCATTTAACAGAGACCAGCCTGCTGAGCCCTTCATCTTTTGAATTCCATTCTCCTCCTTTTGTAAAAATGGCCTTCTTGAGGTTGATCAACTTGATATGGTTTATTTGGGAAGCTAAAACTTATGTTGAGATTCCTTTTCATTCCCCAAGTCAAGCTATCTACTCTACTTCTTCAGCCCCACCTTTGTGCTTGTGCCACTTAATATTCTAATACATTTTCCAGAAAAAATAACCAGAAAAAGTTAACAACTCAGTCAAAAATGACACCTTTTCATATTTGAAGAAGAACATAGATTCATAGTCTTCCTGTCTGATCTCTATTCAGAGATCATTGTTACTGAGTTATTTTCATTTATAATAGCTGCTGTACTAGAGTAGAGCAAGATTAGTTGCCCCTTTGATGGATGAGTAGAAATTTACTCCTTGATCCTTTATTGGCTGAATGGAATAGGATTTTTAGTTTTCTTACATTCATTGGAAAACTAAAAGCTTCTGCTTGGAACAAAAATGACTGGTGAGGAGTTTAAGATTAAGGATCAAAGTATTAACTTCCCATTCTTTCTCAATTTTCTCAAGAAAATTGGAAGAAGCTGCTCTTGAATCTGGCTTCAGAGAATCCAAATCCTAACCAACAATGATGGCCTGAACAGATAAAGGAACAAAGCAATATTTATAGTTGTGGTGCTGTAAAAATCCCAGTGAATTTATGGCTTAATCACCAGACAAAATTGATATTTTTCAACTAACCAACCCATGATGGAAATTCTTGACAATGGTGGTTAATGGATTTGTGTCACTGCTAACTTTTTTGCTTTCTGTCTTTGTCCAGGAATAGGCAAAGGCACAATAAAATGTCAGCCAATTCGCCCCCTCCCCATCACTTTGGCCTTGGGCCCTGATTTATTTTTTAAACTGGCAATTATTTCTAAATTGATATTGCAGAATTGTCCATTTGACCCCATTCTTTGCTTTCTGTTTGTTATTGAATTGGCTTTTATGGTCTCATCTTGAAGTGTTTCTTTTCAGCCAAAGCAAGAAATTAGAAGACTGTTTCAATATGGAAAACCCACAGCTGCATGTGGTAAATATAAGGTAGCTGTCAGTTATGATATAGAAAAAGTCTTGGCACCTAACCTGGGGATTGGGGTGGTGGTGGGAGGATAGAGGAGAAAGAGCAAGATACCTTTTTAGCCTTGGTAGGTCAGGCAACATTCTCTGAATAGGATCTTTAGTTGCTTACTTTAGAACAAGATTTGGCTTATGGAACTCACAGGGAGGTCAAGTAATCAAATTATACAGCAGTTCAATTTGTTTTTAGATTGTTTAGTGATGCATAATATCTTTTTCCTAAAAAGAGGAGAGTGTTTCTTAAACAAACTGGGTGCTTTTTTTTATTACCAATGTTTCTTGGGAGATTTTTCCATGACTGACGTATTAGTGATGCATCTTTAGCCTTTTCCCTCAATTAGGAGCAGGGGCAGGTTGAATTAAATGCAGCTTCCTTTGAATTAAATTGAAACTGTATGTATATACACTCAGCCTCTGTGGTCTCCTATTCAATGAATTCCATTGTAAAGTCTCCACTAAAGCATAAGCCCCAATAAAACTCATAAAAATATTGGCTCACAAGGCCAGTTGTAATGAATAAGACCTCTGTTTTTTAATTTTTGCTTAAAAGTCAGGTATTTGGCTTGGAATGCCAACTTTCAATGCAATTTGTTAAAAAGACTGGGACCAAGAAAACCTGGTCATGGCATGTTAATTAAAGAAGTTTTTTCTTCTTTACAGCCAAGAGGGGCATTGTAAGGTTGATATATGCATGGTAAATAATTATGAGTCCTTAAATAATGAAGCATATTAAAATGTGTGATGTTAAGGAATGGAAAGGAATATCAGGGAAATAACAATACCTCCAGAGCAATCCAGTTTTGACACTTTGACACTTCAGATTGGCCTGAATGGCTATTTCCTTAGGACACATTGTGAACTGGAGAAGTATGGAAATCAATGTTAAGCATAAAATTGTGTTGAATAAATATTGCAACCATAGTGCTACTAATATTTGATCACATATAAAAGCAAATTAACTTTCAGTTACTTGGTAGGGAACTCACAGTAAGCTAATTATTTCCTTCTAATGTGTTATGTTGAACATGGATTTATGAATGTAAGAAAAACCCTGCTAGATCAAAACAGGGGTCCATTTAGTTCTGTGGTCTGATTCTCACAATGGTTACTTAGGTGCTTTTAGAAAATAGGACTTGAAGACAAGAGACTGACTGTTGCCCTCCTACCATTATATGTTTCTTAATTAGAAGTATTATTTAGCTATTTAGAAAACAGTTGTTGACCTATCTTGGTATTATGCTTTTTACTCTAAATGAGACCCACTTGGTTTAGTCTGCCAAAATTTTTTATCCTGGAATGTGGTATATATTGTTTTTCCAATAAGCCTTAAGAATTTTTGGATCTGGAGGTTTCAAACCCAGCCTTTCAATTTAGCATAAGACATTTTTGCCATACCTACTTTAAAGTTTATTATTGATGTTTCTGAACTGTGATTTTAGAACTGCTTCAGATATATCACTCACATTTTTTTACATTCTGCTTTAAACTAAATTAGCTTGAATCTCTAGCAGAAGTGTTATTGGATGATCACCATTTCTAAGGTAATGGCATCAAAAGTGTACTTCCATGCGTGGTATCCATAATTGATTGTCTCTTTCTTAAAAAAGGAGAGATGGAACTGTGGATCCATTCTATCTTTTCTATTGCAAGATCAATTGTGTTTTACTTATTCATCTGCCTGCCTGCTTCTTTGTTTATGCCCAGATATGTAGCAATGCCAACTCTAACTTTGGCAGATCTCAGGAAATTAAGCAGGACAGGATATGGTTAGTGTTTGGAAATATACTAAGGCTGTAACCTAAACTAGGGAAATTAACAAAGCCATAATATCTGGAAATGTCACTGCTAAATAATGTTGATGTTATTTTTTTAAAAAACTCTTATCTGGATGGTCATGAAGTCATTAGGCATGAAGCTCAACTTGAATGAAACTTTATTTCTTACTGTGCCCTTAAGCCTTTTCCACCACAGTCAGCCCCTCCCAAAATGAGCTATAATATTGACCCCAGCCGGCTGAAATGGTGATCTAAGTGCTCTGGAGGTGCAGTGAGGGTATTAGAGAGAAAGAAATAGTACTCTCATTTGCAGAAAAAGAGGATCATGCTACACTCAGTTCATATGCAACCTGAATATCCCCCTAAGGCTGGCCTATGAGAGGAAGAATTGAGGGCTACAATCAAAAACAAATGGTGGGAAACCCTTATGCCATGAACAGCATATATCTGCCTGTCCAAGGGTTACATAGATTTTCCCTGTCAGGGGTTTAAGCGGTAATATCCCTCACTGATATCAATGGAGTATTTCTTTTAAAAATCTAAGCATAAAAAAATTTACAATTGGAACAACATACACTTCCAATCAAATACCTAAGACCAGAAACTAAAAAGAAGCTCTGTATTGTTTCATTTAAACCATAATGCATTGAATATTGTACACAAGTTATGAGCTATCCTCAATCCTAAAAGTTCATGCTCTGTTCAGGCCATATGTCTCTCAGTAAGCACCCTTTCCATTTATTTATTTGTTTGGGCCTGGCTGGGTGAGCATGTTTTACACTGTCTGCTCGGAGGTCTGCAAAGCTTCCCTTCCCTTGATTTTCAAAAACTTTCTAAATTGCAAAAAGGAACACTGACACTTTGTTGATATGAAGCTGAATTATCAGGTCTTCCTTTTAACAAAGTTTCCATGGACCTTTCAATTAATGTAGGGATGAAAGGACAACTTGTTTTCTATTCTTTTGCATCAGCCCAATGATGGTACCATATGTTAGAGAGGAAAAAAAAAAGCAAGGCTCTGTATTAGTGTCAAAGGAGATAGATAAGCAGAGGATGTGATGGTATTCATATATGCAAACCCCTGGAGAAATAAAGCAAAGGCACAACTCTTGTGAGGAAGGATTAAGGAAAAGGCAGGCCCTGGAGACTAGGCTGTCCATTGGGAATCCAATGAGGGTTACTTTCTCTGCAAGATGGGATGACAAGAAGCAGGGGAATCAGCAATCGGGTTTTGTGCAGTGGTGGGATTTTTTTTTTTTACTACTGGTTCTGTGGGCATGACTTGGTGGATGTGGCAGGGGAGGGATACTGCAAAATCTCCATTCCCACCCCACTCCAGGGGAAGGATACTGCAAAATCCCCATTCCCACCCCACTCCAGGGGAGGGATACTGCAAAATTCCCATTCCCACCCCACTCCAGCGGAAGGATACTGCAAAATTTCCATTCCCACCCCACTCCAGGGGAAGGTTACTGCAAAATCTCCATTCTCACCCCATTCCAGCGGAAGGATACTGCAAAATCCCCATTCCCACCCCACTCCAGGGGAGGGATACTGCAAAATTCCCATTCCCACCCCACTCCAGTGGAAGGATACTGCAAAATTTCCATTCCCACCCCACTCCAGGGGAAGGTTACTGCAAAATCTCCATTCTCACCCCATTCCAGCGGAAGGATACTGCAAAATCTCCATTCCCACCCCACTCCAGGGGAAGGTTACTACAAAATCCCAGATTAGTGGGGACTCAGGAGACAGAGAATAGATGGGGGTGGGGCCAGTCAGAAGTGCTTTTTACCAGTTCTCCAAACTACTCAACAATTCCGCTACCAGTCCTCCAGAACTGGACAGAACCTGCTGAATACCGCCTCTGGTTTTGTGGTGTATACAAGTCCAGAATGAACACAAGTCTGGCTCTGTCATCAACCTGCTGCAATCCAGACTGGGATTTCTGAAGTTTAAGAAAGCAATATACTTGCTGTGAAATTGCCCTGAGAGGAGAAAGACAGACAATGAGGCAAGTAAGAGGGATGTTCATTAAGTATAAAAGAAAAAAAAAAACACATGACAACTACAGTAAGTGGCTCTTACAACAAAAGGAAATATTATTCTACCACAGAATTTCAAGTCTCTAAAACAACATATCTAGTATGGATTGCTTATATAATGTTCAGTGTATGTGTAAAATCAACGTGGGTTTCACTGTAAAATGCACCCCCTTTGGATATATCAGCTGCCAAATATTCAAGCAGAGAAGAAGTGAGTGGATACTTTGGATTAAAGTATTTTTGTTGACAAGCTTTGAAAATCAAATTAGTTACAGGCTTGAAGCATTTCAGTGTGACAAAATTTCAAAATAGGACACAGGGAGCAAATTGGGAAAATGGACATTAGACAATAGCACCCAACTGATTCTCTGGGTTTTGAGCTGACCTTCCAGACTACACAGTGTTATTGTGTGCTTCTTCCTAGGCTGTTTCAAATCCCCAAACCTAAAACAATCCACTCTACCAATCTATATTCATCCAAACTGAACATTATATCTTCCTCAGCAAAAAAAGTGTATAAGAAGCCTTTATTTCCTTGCTAAATTATTTCAGAAGTGTTCCTGAATAATTTTCTTCCTTCTTGTTATTTTCTAAATTTTGCCTGATGGCTTGTTGGGTGAGCATCAAGGTACATCTTCAGACTGCTTCCTAGTTTGATCTTCAATTCTGGTTTATTTATCATCCCTGGCTGAACTCAAACTGCTGCTCATGAAACAGCCCTTAAATGTCAAAAGATCTGAGATTCCATATCCATGACCTGGAGGAATCTGAATTCCTGCTTCACAGGAATTGTTCTAAGATTTTATCAGTTATTGTCATTCTCATCAATTGATTCTGATCATTATGAAGCTTTAACAGTTACAAAACCAGAGGTTTCAGTGTGAGACTATTTACTTTAAATGGGTGGTATATCTGCAGTATATGTTTAAGAATAATTTCTCCTTTACAAAGAATAAGACTTTGTGAGGAAATTGTGTTTGACAGGATTTTCACCACTCCCATCAGAGTATAATTCTCAGGATGCTTGGGGGGAAAAAAACCACAACACTGAATAATTTCACAGTGTAAGTAGGTATGTATATATTTCACAGTGTGTAAAGTAAGGCCATCAGTTTAATGGGACTTACTCAAGAAATTAATTTTGAATTGACTTTGTGTTGAGAATTCTGTTACAGTTCCAAATGAATGCAAAAGAATTCCCTGTAGTATCTTTCAATCAGATGGTTTTTATAGAAGCAAATATCAGAGGGATGATGACGATGATGATTAATTTGCCCTAGCTATCCATTTATAGTTTTATTTTTAAATAGAAAGGTTTGAGAAGATTAGGGCATGTATATTTTTTATACTTTTTCTCCACTGAAGCTATCAAAACTAGGTCTAGTCTTTGTTTCCTTCTGTCATGTTTCTGCTTTTTTCATGTGATAGTGTAATCAGAAAGAAATTATTGTGTTGGTAATAAGCGTTCCTTCCTTCCTTCCATTGCTCTTCAGTTTGCTATTTTTCAGGTTAGCAAATCTTAGTCTCCAAAATAGTTCCCCCCCCCAGGGCAAATAGGATCATCTGAAGAAAATATACTTTTACTTAAGACTAAACATTAGTAAGACATTGGGTAACTTCCTTCTCTCTCACCCCCTCTCTGTTGATGACCAAGTCAGTTTCTCTATATGGTACACAGAAATAATTATTTTGTTCTTTGCTTTGGACAATAAATGTCTTGGATTAGTCCTGTAAACAGACATTTTATAATCTAACATAATGTGTAGTTTGCATCATTATCATAGCTGACTTGGAGCTGACTTGGAGCTTTTAATAAAGGTAAAAGCCTTTATTAGGTAAAGATTAAAACAAATATGATACACTGTTTTCCTTAAAATAAGACCTCCCCAGATAAAAAGCCCAATTGGCTTTTAAGCGCATGCGCTAAAATAAACCCTCTCCCAAAGTTAAGCTCACCCTGAAAATATTGCAACATAGCAGCAGCCATGAGGTGACCACACTCGCCGCCTCCCCGTGCCAACTCAATGAAGCGGTGGACGTGATGAACCAGGGTCTAGAGGCCGTTAAGAACTGGATGAGCGCTAACAAACTGGTACTCAACCCGGACAAGACCGAGTGGCTGTTGTGCTTCCCTCCCAATAATTTGGCTAATGTACCAACACTTAGGCTGGGGGGTCAAATTTTATACCCCTCAGATAGGGTCCGCAACTTAGGAGTCCTCCTGGACCCACAGCTGACTTTTGACCACCAGCTGTCAGCTGTGACCAGGGGGGCATTTGCCCAGGTTCGCCTGGTCCGCCAGTTGCGGCCCTACCTAGACCGGGAGGCTCTCACAACAGTCACTCGAGCCCTTGTGATCTCTAGGCTGGAATACTGCAATGGGCTCTACATGGGGTTGCCCTTGAAGTGCATCCGGCGACTACAGTTAGTCCAGAATGCAGCCGCGCGAGTGATAGTGGGCGCACCGCGGTTCGCCCACGTTACACCCGTCCTCCGCGAGCTGCACTGGCTACCTGTTGGTCTCCGGGTGCGCTTCAGGGTACTGATGACCACCTTTAAAGCACTCCATGGTAGTGGATCTGGGTACTTGAGAGACCGCCTTCTGCCGATTACCTCCCTTCGACCAATTAGATCGCACAGACTGGGCCTCCTCCGAATCCCATCTGCCAGTCAATGCCGACTGGCGACCACACGGAGGAGAGCCTTTTCTGTTGCAGCTCCGACCCTGTGGAACGATCTCCCCGTTGAGATCCGTACCCTCACCACCATCCAGACCTTCCGCGCAGCCCTCAAGATCTGGCTCTCCCAGCAGGCCTGGGGATAGGTTCCCAATTCACCCGCCCAAGTGTTTGATTGCTGAACGAAAGTTGTGTTTTATTATTTTTCTTTGTTCACATTTTGTTTTGTTTTTTGATACTGCACCCCCCTCCCTTGTGATTGTAAGCCGCCCTGAGTCCCGTCAGGGAAAAGGGCGGCCTATAAATTTTAATAAATGAAATGAAATGAAAAAATGCCTCCTGCATTTCAAAAACAATAAGACCTCCCTGAAAATAACGCCAAGTGCTTATTTGGGGGGGAGGGGGCAAAAGAAAATAAGACCCTGTCTTATTTTTGGGGAAACAAGGTAGCATTCCATAAAGTAATATGTTTCCCTTCTTTACTCAAATTAAAAAGATCTCATAAAGTTGATTGCTTTTTTTGCTACTGTCATACATTTTTCTGTTTCTTTGCTAAGAAATTACACAAAAATGACTCTCAGCCCAAGATGCAGGTGTTTTAGCCAGTGAGTTGCAGGTGGACTAGCTCTTGTATTTGGTCACCCAAACCATTTAATTAGGACTCTCCAAAGGTCAATGCTTGGCTAATGAATCCTTTGCACCTGAGGTATCACTTTTGCTAATGAGAGGTAATAAAAAGCAGTTAGTTGACAAATGCAATCCAAACTCTGGCATCATCTCATTGCAACTGCTTAATAAGGCCCCTGTTTGAGATCAAATTCCTGCTTGTTCAGCTAAAGCCTTCAATTTGCAGTCTCAGGGCTGTAGGATGGGAATATCAGGTGGTGTAATAGGAAAATACTCGCCTCATTTTTTTTTGCAATGTTTGGCAATTACTTAATTTGTTTAACTGAGTGAATCTGATCACTTGGCCAACTGTTTCAAAAAATAAACCATGACACCAAGCACTCTGTCCCCTCTCAACCAAAATACTTGGATTACTCAAAACGGTATCATTTTTCCTGGGATGAAGCTATTAACAGTTGCTTTGGGGATTTCAAAGAGCCCTAGATAATGTTACCAGCAAAGATTGCTTTGATATATGTCTCTTGTTTGTCCCATACTATAGTGATGATGAATACGATAGCCAAAGTTCAAAATAAATACCAGTGGTTATAAGAACATGGAAGATAGGTTGATGAAAGCAAGCATACTTTTTTTCTCCTTCAAGTAACAAGACAAGCTAAATCCCATACTTGTTAAATAATTACCATAAACCAGCCATTTGTTAAGTAAATCAGCCATTTGTGCAAGGAGTTGGTGTAAAAGATCTCCAAAGTGCTTTGCAACTCTGTTATTCTGTTAATTAGGTGTAATTCTGGACTCGATGTGTTTGGGTTTGGAAACTTGCATTAGATGTTGAGAAAGAAATCCATAATTGTGATGTTGCCATATATAGAGTATGTTGTCATTTTGATTGCAACATTGTGGTCTGTTGTGGATGCCATTGTAGGTTAGGAGGGCATGTTCCATTGATTTAATCCATAGGTGGTATTCAGCAGGTTCTGACCAGTTCTGGAGCAGAACTTTTGAATAGTTCAGAGAACCGGTAAATATCACCACTGACTGGCCCCGCCCCATCTATTCTCTGCTTCCCGCGTCTCAGCTTTTTGGGAGGAAATGGGGATTTTGCAGTACCCTTCCCCTCCCACACCCACCAAGCCAAACCCACCAAGCCATGCCAACAGAACCTATAGTAAAGAACTTTGAATCCCACCATTGATTTAATCTCCCCAGAGCTGCAAACACAAATTCTTATACAATATAGAATTATCCTATATTTCCTAAACAAGAAGGGCAATAAAAGTCATCGCACATTGCCAGCATGAGTAAAAAGATCATCTACCATTGGTTTCAAAGAATAATTGGTTCTGTCTAAAGTACAGTAACGTGGAAATAATGATACATCCAGTTGATGAGCCACATCCCCTTTTCTCCTATTTCTCTTCAGGTTATAAAACAATATTTCGCCCCATTACATTTTTTTTTCAAACCCTCTATTCCAACATGAGCATGAATCATGCAAAAGCTATTTATGGGGATTTTACAAACTAAAATCACAATATTTTTTTGTCCTGGAAGTGACTTTTTTGAAGAGCATCCAGATTCCTTCCACTTTTTGTTCAACATTTTTGGCTGCTGGAATGTTCCTCAGGTATTGCCAGCTTATGGAAAAAGCTGTAGAAGGAATACCACATTGCAACATATTTTCTCTAAAGGATTGGATTGTGACTTTAGAGTTCAACAGAGTTTTGAAGGTGAATACAATCTCCCAGTTTCCTATTCAATTTATCTTAATAATGGAGCTAAAAAATGGTAAAGCAAATTGGGTGCAAAGAACCGTTCCCATGGTCACCCTCAGCAGCTGTACAGATTCATTAGAATATACATTGTTTTATTGTTCTGCTTCAATTTCTTTCTTTGCTTTTAGCTAAGTTATAGAATGTACACTTGGTGAAAATCTATAGTATCTGTTATAGTAACACCTGGTTCTATTATATAAGTTGCCCTGTTTATAAATGCTCTCTAATAAATCCTTTAATAGCAACTTGTTCAGGTTTTCATTCATTGAAAATAATATTTCGTTAGGGTTTTACCATTCTAATATGTACATTGGGGTTTAATTTCAAATAAACATATAATTAATTTGATGTAATATTTTTTTAAAATTGAAAACAATATTAAACAAAATCATATAACATCTTCAAAAACTGGAAGCACTGGTTTCTATCCATGTATTTTTACTCCCTGCTATGGTAAAAGATTTGCTTGGGTATAACATCAAAGTGGTAATGCTTTTGTTTTATATTGCTACTGGTACAGTTGATGTCATCCTTGTAAAAGAGTTATAAGCCAAGCATGAAAAATAAGTTTGCAGAGAAGTATTTCATGAAGTTGGATTCTATGCTAAATCTACTGAAATTTCTTTCTTTCTACTTCATTCTTTCATTTCATCTTGTACTTGGTTGGCTGATTTGTATATTTGATTTTTATCCAACTTTATTTATAGCTTGATGTACTGATCAAAACTTTTCTTTAATTAAACCTTGATTTAATTTGAGTGTGGTCTCCACCCTCATTATTTTTAAAGTCAATGAAAATATGACTTCTTCATCAGGCATTGGGTTAAAATGGATGATGAACCTCTTTTAAGATTTTATATGCTAGTTGAATGTTTTCTTCTGAGACATAAATAGTTGTTTTTCACAAATGAAAGGAACCGTTCTTTCTCAGGAACCATTCTGATTCGATCACTTGGACTAGAGGTTTATTTTTACAAGCCTTCGGACTCATGCTGGAACCCATTTTCAAGCAACTTCTCTATCTCCAAAATAATTGTTTTTTGTTACTTTGGTTGCTATTGTTTTTAATGTTACATACCATCCAGAGTTTTCTGGAGCTAGGTTTAAACAAACAAATAAACCTGGTTACCAATTGCTGACATTAAGGACAGGGGTGCACCACCTATTTTCCTGGGGCCACAAATCTTTCCTTCCAAAATCATTACTGAATTATAATACTGAATTTATAAAATTATAAAAATATAATTTTTAATATAAAGAAGTGAACATTATGATTATAGAGGAATTGTGTTCACATGACTGGCTTACCCATAGTAAATTGAATTGACCTGATTTGGTTATTTTTTTCTTTTTAGGGGATAAAGGTTGCATTACATTTTAGACAATAATCTGACCACAAAGGCTGGATTTGCATAACAATAGGTGGCTGGAAAATTAATTACTTTGTGTGTCATATGTGTCGAGAGGTCAACTTTATTATTTCTAATGTATTTAGCTTTATTTGACTTAACACTTTATGAAATTTAAAGTTAAAAGTTAAACCCCTCCCGAATGATGAATGCATGTTGCCTATTGTTTTTATTACATGTGTCTATGTTATTGTTTGCATTTCCCCCTCCCTGATTTTATGTGAGCCGCCCTGAGTCCCCTCAGGGAAAAGGGCGGCCTACAAATGTCAATAAAATCAAATCAAATCAAATCAAACCAATCTATACTAATGAAGTACCAAGTATGGCACCTAGCTTGAAAAGTTAAAATGGATTATGAACTGAGCCAAAGCTACTAATGGATCAACAAATAAAAATTGAGATATAGAGGTATAACCAATGAATAAGAAAGTTTCAAAATACATGATATTTAAAAATCAACAAAAACAATCAGAACATAAAAGGAATAAAATTAAATGATGCAGTGGAGACATACATAAATGCATTTTCAGATGACCTTCATCCCACTCAATGAGATCACAAAATACTTCAACATTCTGCCTGTTTGAAAAGCTGGCTTTTCAGTCCCTCTCTATAGCAGAATTGGAGCAGCTTATAAGATAGGGTGTGTCTGTGAGAGAGACAGACCAGTGTTTCTCGCTGGAAACAAAGCAGCATATAAAATGTTTTTCATTGTAAAGCCAAGATGAATTTGTTTTGAGATTGTAGGTTTGGGGGAATAATTGGTGTCTCCTTGTATATTATGAATCTTTGTACCAGAGGAATCTGTTTGTTGGCCAAAATGTAGTAACAGTTAACCGTAAAAGAACAGTAATATCATAGTATGAGAAACTGTGTCAGCTGGCAACAATTATTATCTTTATAAGAACAATAAATATTATTTGGGGGGAAATCCTTCTGGACGTGATACGTCTAGCTTCAGAGATAATTTTGTTTCTGTTTCAGAATGTATCTTCTGAACTGAGAGAAATGAATGATCATTTTATTATAAATTATAGCTAAAGCTTGTTTTTAGAGTTAGGCTGTTGAGAAGTATCCTTCAAGAGTAAGGCAAATGCAATTCTAGGTATAGACTGAATATTTATAAATCAAACGAAAAAAACCCCTTTCTCTGCATGATCTCTTCAGGACTATTATTCAGTCAGCTGGGCCTTTGCTTTGCCTATTAACAGAACACACAATAATTCTCTATTTGCTCTCTAAGGATCACCACTGAAAAAGCTGCATTATGGCTCCATCTCCTGGCCTCTAAAAACAAGGGAATATTTTCACACGTTCAAAGCAGGAATTGTACATGGAAGATCTGGACAAGGGAGGCATGTTTAGGAAAAGCATTTTACCATTAAGAGTTCAATCTAAAAGAGCAGGAGAAGGTGAAAATGTTTATTTGAGAAAGGAATATTTCTTTTTAATAACACAACTAGAAAAAGAAGACCATTTTGCTGATAATCTTTGCACAAAAAGACCCGGCATTTTGCTAGGTTGGGGAAATTGTGGTGAATGCAAAATGATCACAAGCTTATATAGAGATATAGATTAACAAAGTTGGAAGGTACCTTGTAGGTCATGTAGTCCAACCCCAGTAGCAGACCCTACACCGGTCTTGGCGAACCTTTTTTGGCACTGAGTGCTGAAACGGGAGCGCCAGAAACTGGAAGAGCAGCTCCCTGGCATGTACGCACGTGCCTGGAGAGATGACTCTATTTGCCACTTCCAGCATGCATGCCATAGGTTCACCATTATGGCCCTACACTATTTTTGACAAATGGCAGTCCAAGATCTGTGCTATAGCTCATTAAGAGTCCCAATGTGGAGAAAAATAGGAAATGAAAGTGATGGATATACATGTCCCTTAGTGAAATCCTTGGCATCCACCAAGGCATCTACAAATGAAAACCAATATTGGAAAGCATTTTAGGATACCCCATCCAGATAACCACCTACCAACATTTAAAGGAATTCCACTGGGAGTTGGTGTTTTTTTGCTTTTCTTTCCAGCACCCAGCCAGGGTGGATTTTATTTTATTTTTTGTATATTTAATGTTAGATTTGTTGCACGTTTGGGTCATTTTTTTCTTTTTTGAAATACAACTTTTTTCGTTACTGTTGGAAGTAAGTTTTTCTGTTTTTTCTATTTTGCATTCTTTTCTTGTTGATAAAATATAGTAAATATTTTTCAAAAAAAAAAGTTCCAATGAACAATCAAATTTCAATCGTGGATTTTCTTCAAATCCAAGGATTTGAGTTTGGATGACAATTCTAGCACGTGGAAGGCTATGGCATTCAACCCTACTGATGAGGCAATTGGTGAGAAGGGTGAGAAGAACTTTGGTTCAAATTTCTTTACCTCTTCTCTTCATGAAATGGGCCTCCAATTGTGAATAGCAATAGCACTTAGACTTATATACCACTTCACAGTGCTTTACAGCCCTCTCTGGTCCATTTACAGAGTAAGCATATTGTCCCCAACAACCTGGGCTGTCATTTTATCGATCTCGGAAGGACAGAAGGCTGAGTCAACTTTGCAACAGTCAGCATTGAAGGAATCGAACTCCTGACAATGTGACCAGAGTTAGCCTGCAATACTGCATTCTAACCACTGTGCCTGCCACTCAAAAATAATTATAATTTCATAGGAAACCATTTTTCTCATTCACTCCTCAAGTACATAGTCTTTTGTGTGTTGCCCAATGTATGCAGAATATTAGCATGACAAACAAAATGATGCTCTGTGCAAGAAACTCCTCAAATGAATATATTCATATAACCATTAGATGACAGCAAAGAGGCATAGAAGATTGTCATGCAGAGGTCTGTATGGACAAATGTTGCACGTGCTACTTGGAAACTGTCAGTAAAAATCAGATTTTAGCTGAAAATGTTAGGTTTAAATCTAAATTAGAATTCAATTGCATTTGGGCCTTCTTTTCCTTCTTTAGAAATAAGGTCACACAGTTATGTAACAATATTATGTAGTATTTATACATATCTATGGATTATGCATCATTTGGACTAAATTATACACAATCCTAGCACTTTTCATTTTGTAGTATAAATATGAGACAGAGAGCAAGACTTTATGAAGCTGATAGCATGGACTTTGGTTCATATGGTTCATAAAATGGTAACCTTACAAGAAAAACAGTATTGTCATTGATACTGTGAATTTGGACAGCTTTTCCTCTGGAATTTATTACACACAGCACTGTTCCAGTCTGCCCAGCAGGTGGTAATATTTGTCAAAATGTATTTCAAAAACATCCCGTAGCTGCCATGAGGAGCAAGTCTTATTCAACACCTGCAAAACCAATGCTGGCAAGTATTTTTTCTCATTTAATTAAAATGACACCCAAATTACTGGTCAAAGGATTGAAGAATGTTTGTTCTGTCAATTAAAACAAAAGCTAATTTTATTAGGTTTTCCCAGTATATTATGAGAAATAAACATGAATAGTGGCAATAACTTTAGTGTGAAATAGAGCTGCCTTACCTGGCCATATCACCTGGGTGTTTGCTGCCCAGATATAGGAAACCTAAGAAGGAGTGCCATGAAATGTATCAACTCAGCCTTCCCCCAAAGCAGAGGTGTCTAAAAGTTTGAGAGTTTAGCATTTTAATAAACTTGTTTTGCTTCCAAACAGACACAATAATGCAAAAAATAAGCTGAGTGCTTTTTAAAAAAAAAAATAGGGGTAGATGATAATTTTTATCAGAAGAAAGATCAGAACATGCTATGATGATCAAGTGTCACCTTCACAGGAGACAGGGACACCAAACAATGGGAAAGCAACATTTTTTGAGGACTACAAGGCAAACTATCCTAAGGATCTGGTTTTCTGGCCAGTCTGAGGAAATTGGACAGGTTAGAGGTGGTATTCAACAGGTTCTGACCAGTTCTGGAGAACCAGTAGTGGAAATTTTGAGTAGTTCGGAGAACCGGTAAATACCACCTCTGACTGCCCCCCCCCATCTATTCTCTGCCTCCCGAATCCCAGCTGATCGGAAGGGAATGGGGATTTTATAGTAACCTTTCCCTGGAGTGGGGAGGGAATGGAGATTTTACAGTATCCTTCCCCTGCCATGCCCACCAAGCCACATCCACCAAGCCATGCCCACAGAACTGGTATGAAAAGTTTTTGAATCCCATCACTGGGACAGGTCCTTGTTAGAATATCCTTCAGCTCCAGGTCTACAATATTCTATGGCACCCGTAGAGGCAAAAAATTCTACAACTGATCATTGCCATTAAATCCATTCAGAAATACCTTTGTTTATATTTAGTTTATCTTAGAAACACCCAGAATTGCCCTTATTTTAGACTACCTCTTTATACATCCTATGATGAATTTGTTCCTGAGTGTTTAAACGTTGAACTGCAATCCATTTCAAAATTATTACAGGAAGGAATCAAACTGTTTATTGATACACGTTTGCCATTTCAGGAACATTACCTAAATCACAATGTGAATTTAAGTAACTATAACAAAACATAAAGGAAACTCAATCAAAGCAGTGTTATACAATAGTAGTAAATGACAAGAGGAATAAAACAAGGCAATAAATTGTGAATAAAAAGAATCATCAGCACCATAAAGAATTCCAATTCCTACACTGCATTTTTCAAGTCCTCCTCCAGCCTTTTTCTCTCAAAAACATTCAAACCTTCTGAGCTATTCCAACTTTAGCAATGAACTACTAAAAGCTCCCATTTGATGTTTTAAAAAGGTGCTCAAAATCTTCCATTTCCAGCAAGGAGCAAAGAAAGAAATGGGAGATGAAAGGGAAAGCTCACTGGAATCAAAAAGAAAGAAAGATGAAAGTGACTAAGTATAGTGAGTGAACCTATTTCTATAATACAAACAGAACTAGACCAGATGTGGACCCTGGAATTTTGCTCCATTTATATCTGTCTTCACTTTACTATCAATTTACTATCATCTTCCATTGGAATGGAGGTCACATTCAGATGCATCCCCCCACCCCCCAAAAAAAACCAGATAGGTTATGGTTTCACTACCTGCTGTGTAGCTTGATGGTTTTTCTTTGCTACTTTTATCCCCTCACTAGATGCACTATTACCTGACTTCAGCAAAAGCAATTTGCAGAAGAGGCAAATGTTAGAGGCATCCTTTATTACAATCCAAAATGGCCACCAGTCTTGTTTCCTGAGCAAAATGATTTCTTATACTGAAACGCTTGGGTTAATAACTCTGATGACGACAACTACAACAGCAACAATAACAACTCTACATAGTATTGATTTCGTTCCCTCTTTTTATCCGAAACCCAGTCTATATTTACTGAAAGTGTCTTGGTGGGTCAGTAGAAAATACAATGAATTTCATATTTGAATCTAGATTTCCCTACACAACATTTATTATCTATTCCTTCGATAGAGATAGAGATCCTTCGATAGAGATTTGAAAGCAGCATGGAAGAATTAGCAGATTTTCAAAGAAAAGGACTAACTTTGTCCTCCTCTGTTGATAGAAGAAATCAGAATTTCTTCTGATATTTGCTATGACTGTTTCATTGTTATAGAATTCCTTTCTCTCCAGCATCTACATCTATAGGCATGAAGTATATTAAGCAGCCTTTGGAAATTATTTATAAAAGAAGAACGGTCCCACAACTTCTTGGTCCACTGACTTCTGACATCATGGTTGATTTATTCACCTTTAAACCTATATATTTGCTAAATTGAGAGTGAATTAATTGCGAACCTGCAATTTCTATTATGTTTTGTTTGGAACTTGTTCCATTGATCCCCTAACTGAGATTCTTGGCAGAGATGTAGGTTTAATTTGTCCAGAGCCCAAGAACTGGTTTTGAATACAGAATATATAAATTTCCCAATCTTTCTATACAAAAATACCTAGTTATTTAATCTCTGAAGACAATTTTAAAACAGACAGAAACTGCTTCTTTTAGGCTTTTACCACAATTTGCTTAATTTCATCTTATTTAAATCTCCATTATTAGTAAGTGAAAATAGTGGGTTCCACTTTTGCTAAACCATAATATAATTTCCTTATTTGGGCTTCATGTGAAGCATGAATCCATCTATTGAACATTGTGTAAAGTGAAGTTTTTTTGTGAGAATGATTTGTTTATAATTAAACAAAATATGAACAAATGATATCACAAATTCATATACCAATATAAAATGGCTTTATTTCTTTTAGTATCACAAGTGATAAATTGTGCATATTACATATATTGTATATAAAACACTAGGTGCTCATACACACTCACACTCACACTCACTCACACACATACACTGTATATTGTTTGACAGTAAATTAGTGCAATGTCTTTCTTTTCCATTTCCGGCCCCTCCTCTTCCTCTTCCTTCTCTTCCAGGGACTTAAACAGAGTGTACATGGGAACTTCCTTCATTTTATCTGCAGAAGGATGAAGTAGGTGAGGCTGAGCAAAATTTGTCCAGAGGCACCCAGTTTACTTTCCCCAGATCCAGTCCCTCACCTTTACTGCTACTCTCCACAGGGTTGAGTGATTGCCTGCCAAATGCTGAGTGTGGGTAGCCACATTCTGTACCAATTGAAGTTTCCAGGTAATCTTCAAAGACAGTAGCAAATAGAGCACATTGGCATGATTGAATGTAGGCATTGATAATTGTTGTCAAGTCCTCTTTGCAGACTAGTCAAATCGGGACAAAGATTTTCTTAGCTATGGTTCCATATGCTGGTAAAGCAGAAGGTTGAATCCAAGAATACCTTCAACAGACCTACTTCTTCAAAATGAGTGTGATATAATGTTGCACCATTATAGGAATCAAAATAAGCCACATGTTTTCTGGACAGAATCATTATGTTTTACTGGAATTCAGTTTCAATTTATTTTGTGCTAACTAATCTCCCACAGCTTCCAAATACCAAATGAGGAACTCCATGGCCATCTTCAACTGAGCCTGGAAGGAAGTATATATAAAATTGTTCATTGCCATCATCTATACTTCAGTAAAATCATTTTTGGTTGCAAATGGTTTGATATATGATAAATCTTAGTTCATTCCGGCCAATGATATCTGAATAGAACTTGTCAGATTTATGATATTGCAATGTACTACATTAATTAATGATGACAGAAAACACGAAAATGGTTTGTTTCTCCACATAATATCAAGTAAATTCTGTGTAATACTGAAGGCAGAAGTAAAATACCAGGTACACTTTGGGTGTTTTTGAATGCATCTGTAAATTTGCCATCCGTCCTACATTGGTCAATAAACTGACTCGTGATCTTCTGGTCTTTAAAGCACATCTGTAATAGAGAAAGAAAGAATAATTTATTTATTTTCAACCAAAGCAAGAAAATATACTGAAAAAAAGAGAGTATAGTATATATTAGAGAAAACTATGCAAAAAATAGTCATGTCTGAACACATATATTTTCTGATATAATACCTAATTATGGAATATATGTACAGTATATTAGGTCAGTGGTCTCCAACTTTTGAGGTTTGGCAGCTGAGCTGTGGAGGGGCGACGGTAAGTGGGCTGCATGAACAGTGGGCAGACACACACTCACTTGCAGCCCTTGCACAAGTGCCAACCGGCCCGCCACTCGTGCAAGTTGAGCTGTGTGTGCACTCTGGCCTGCTGCTCTTGTGGCCCAGTTCCAAATAGGCCACACCCCGGTAGTGGGCTGTTCCCCAGGGCTTGGGAACTCTTGTATTAGGCAAACTGCAAATAAAACTATTAGCTCATTGGAGAAATATATTACAAATTAATATGCACATTGTTTTAAAATGCTGAAATTAAATTGTCTGCATTCATTTTTTTTAATGGAAGAAATATTCAACAGAAATAGAAAACTGTTTAAACTGGTGTTAAGTTCTGGGCAAAGAATGGAGGTGAGGCCAGAGTGATTTCTAACAGGTCTTTATTCACTACTGCCTGTGAGGCAACTGAACTCCCTGGCTGACACAGCTCCTTTTATAGGAAACTGATCAGCCGAACAACCAATCAGGAGAGAACATTTTCCTAGTCCAATAGAGGACCAGAATGAGAACTTCAACTATACACTATATACAATACATATCAATTGGCATTCTCCAATACTGTGTTCTCCAGGTGTCTTGGACTATAAATTCTAAAAAAATTCTAGCTAGCATGGGTTTTGCTTCCAAAACTGGAATACATCCAATTAAAGGAAGCATATCTAAATACTGTCTTTGCTTGAAGTCACACAGAAGAGTTGGAGGTGAAGATGAATGATAGTTGGCTTGTGCCTAGTTTTTATTTCATGCAATCAAAGAAGAACCAGTCTGCACTTCATTCTTACGTTTATGGAAATACTCCTCAAACTGAACTCATCCTAGCTTCAATATCTCATTAATTAAGTGCAGCTGGATTTTTGCTCCCCCCTCCCATGCTCCTTCTTGTCCAAAAGAAATTACAGTGCTTAAGGATGCTCTCCAGAGAGTACTTCAAGCACTGCAGCTGTATCTTTATTTATTTAGTCAATTTATATAGCCATCCATCTCAGCAAATGATTCTGAGGGTGAAAGTCTTCCTGATTTCTCTATCAAAATGCAGTTGATAATTACCATGTAGCATCACAAATTCCAATGCAAAACCACACTTTTTTAAAAGGAAAAAAATCTTCTCAGTCTTGCTACTTCCCTATTCTCCCCATTTCATGCTTTCAAGTTGCTCCGTTTGTACAATTGAGTCTGGTGTCTGAATATGGAGAGCTGAATTATTTACTAGCTGACTCAGAGCTTGATGATTAAATTGGTTCTTGGTTCGAGGGAGAAAGAGCAGGAAATCTAATGATACAGAACTTTACTGTCCTCTGCCAGTGGTTGCACTACAACAGGGAGGGTGGAGATACAGTTCAGTAATAGAAAATTGTGCAGTTAAGGTTAGAGTACTGGAGCAGATTTTGCAAGGCATTTCCAAAACAAATTTATGAAATGGCAGTGTGAATATGTTTGTACTTGGCTGAATTCAGCATCTTGAATGATTAATGTCTTATAAATATTCTGTTATATTTGTTTATACTTTTAAATAACAACATCTCTCAGCCTTCATACTAATATCAAACAGTGGTGATAATTGCAAATACTCAATCCAACAATATCAGATCTTAAATCTCAGATTTAAGAATGGAAATAGAATGATCTATTTTGCAAACCCTAAGCAAACAGAATCAAAGAGGTCAAATAAGAAGAGGCTTTTTAACACTATAGTACATTTTCCTTACATTTTTAAACCCCTAGAAAAGCAACCTTCATAGAATCCCAAAACAAAGCCACTCATTCACAAACATGGAATAAATCAATATATTGCGTATGGAGTAGGAGAATCCATTCTGTATTTTGTCCAATAAATATTTACTTGTATGGAATAGTTGCCAGAACATGATATGCTCAAGTTGGAAATAAAATGTTATGTATTAACTTTTCTTAATAGGAATACATGATCTTAAAGGGAGAAGCAAGGTACCCTGGGTGACATGAAAGATTGAATTAATCTTTAAAATAATGCAATCCCTGATGATTGCTTTATTTTTGGCAATAGGGCATCCCCTTGGCAATGATGTTGTCACTGGCAAATCTTTTCTATCCAGAAGCAGCCTTCTGTTAGTTTTGTAGATGCTTCCAACATGAATACAGAAACAGGCATCCCCATCAATTCCACATAGCAATTTGCAATGGAACAAGTTTCTGCCTCATTTGTAATTTCTCACTCAACAGATTAGTCTTTCTTCTCTAAAACTTTCCTCTTACGATTATTATTATTTTTGCTTTACTGATAGCTGAATTATGAATGTAATTCAGATACCATCACATCCCCAATGACATTACTGGGTACACCACAGATCCCACAAGCCTATCCTTGAGGCAGTCATACTCAGAAGCACTTCAGGATTGATTTAAGGTATTGTGGAACAGTTACAGTTTTCTAAAAATCTTGGAATGTTTGATTTCACATTTCTACATTTTAATCTATTTTACAGTTTTCATACTAATTATGTGGATCAGAAGATAATTTGAAGATAATTATCCTCTGACACACCATAATCCTGAAAAATCAAACTGAATAATCAAAACTGAATAATCAGTTCTCAGTTTCATGATGTAATTCTTAGTGCTCAAAAGACACTTTTCAGGAGGATGAGCTTACAAAAAGAAAGATGTACAGTATAAATTTTATGGGAAAATGCATTCAAGTTGATGTAGAAATGGGAGAGGCCAGAAATAGACTGCTTCAGAAGTGGAATTCAGCAGGTTCTGACCAGTTCTAGATAACCAGTAGCAGAAATTTTGAGTAGTTCGGAGAACCAGTAAATATCACCTCTGACTGGCCCCGTTCCCATCTATTCTCTGCCTCCCGAGCTGATCGGGAGGGAATGGGGATTTTGCTATAACCTTCCCCTGGAGTAGGGTGGAGATTTTATAGTATCCTTTCCCTGGAATGGGCTGGGAATGGGGATTTTACAGTATCCTTCCCCTGCCACGCCCACCAAGTCATGCCCACCAAGTCATGCCCACATAACCAGTAGTAAAAAAAAAATGAATCCCACTACTGGACTGCTTCCATCCCTCTCTAGTCCTTGGAGATTTGGGTACAGATAGAAAACGAGGGGCTCTGGCTGCTAATAGTGCATGATAGCATTAATATAGAGCTGGAGAATTATCAAAGATACCTACTGTATACATATAAGCACACAGTATCTTACAGGAAATAGGAATTCCTCTAAGGAGATTTCCCAGTACTTCTCATTATTGACTGAAAATCTTGTTTCTCTTCTATAATGGCTATTTAAAAATGAGAAGCACATGGTGATCATGAGGTTTCAATTTAGTTTGTGTTGAAAGTTTGTATAATGTTCCAGTGTCTTGATCTCTATACCATCTCCACTCACATCTAAAATAGGCAAATCTTAGAAATGACTCAGAGTGCAGAATAAAAGACATTTGCCTGAATCATTGCTTTGTTCTTCTGATCTGTTTCCTCCCATCGATCATTTGCCTATCAGCTTTCCCCATAAATTTCTCTCTAGATGTATTTGATGCTTTTACTGAAATTCAGCAATATCTGAGTACCATCTGGATAAACCCTCCTTATACAACATGTAGGCATGACTCAATTTGGCCTAAGCCTTGGCCTCTCTGAAGCCTTGGAAAATGTAAACAACATTAGCCATGAAGCTTGGAATGTCTCTTCCTCAGCACATCTGCCTTCCTCAGGCCTTCCAGATGTATTGGACTATCACGCTAACCATTCCCAACCAGCATAACAATTCGCATCCTGCAGCAAGGATGGATGTCTCTGCTCTCATGGGTTGGTCTATCTATAGAAAGTAATCTCATTTTCTTATCATTGCTGATATATATGAAACAAAATGTGTGAGGATAAACAAAATGCTCAACAAATGTTCAACAGTGAGCAAGGAATAAGGCAAGGATGACTGATCCTGTTTATTAATGGATAAATGAATAAGCAATGCTGTGGTGAGTTCTATTGGTTACAGATGTAAATGGGCATGTTGTTTTGTATACAGATTATGTTGTTGGCTAATCCCATTTTTGTCATTTGGTCTGTCAAAGACTTTCTCTTTCCTTCTGCGAGTTTCCCTGCTTTCCTAATAGTAACCATTTCTTTTCTTATAATCTAGAAAGGAGAAGTACAAAAAAGGAGAGAGAGACATTTTTTTTCAGGCCCACTGTCTCTGTCTTTGTATCCTTCCAAACCCTAAATGGCTAGCAGTTCTAGATTGTTGGTGGAATTAATTCATGTCAAATATGAGATTAGTCCAGATTCATCAGACAACAAAGCTGAAGTTTTCAGTCCTTTTCTCTCACCCTGTTATTTTTCAGTCAAATTATGTTAAGTCTGCCAAGGGATGGGAGGGGGATTCTAATATACAGAGACCAAAAGAATTGGGCCTGATGTATTCTATATACCAATGGATTTTTTTTGTTGAGGGGTGGGAATACCTGTGAGTACATCCAAACACCTGTTTGCCTTAGCAAAGCTTTGGAATGAGCAACAAAAGATTGATTCAGTGGAGTTCTGATGGCTCATTCATATCATCACTGCTGCCTTTTAATATCACTGAATATGCTGGCAGCTGTTGCATATAACGAGTAAAAAAGACAATCACTCTAATAAAGGGCCTGGATCATTCTAGTTAATAATATATCAAGTGGTAATGAAAAGTCAAATAATAATTTGGTTGGTCTAGAATCCAGCCAAATCAACAATCTTAGATAAAAAGTTTCACAAGAATCAAATGTAATGATTTTAAAATGAAACTCAGTTTACATATTCAATAATTAGTGATTGTAAGTGGTTCTTTTTTGGTGTAAGAAATGTATATTTCTATGGAAAGGCCAAAGTTGGTAAAATTCCACAAATAATTATTGTTCTTTAGAAACATAGTTAACTTGTATATGCAGCAAAGTTGAGAGTATAGAGGACAATATTCCAGTTTTCAGCCTTACAAGGATTGTGATGAGTTGGAGCTATTTACATTTGGCCTTTCAGCAGCCAATCTACCAATGAAATTCTTAAGATTCTTTTGTTAGCCAATTTCAAAGCATTTTCTGAATTTAAAGTTATTTAAAGTTATCACAGATGGGGATTAGCTTGGATTGGACAGATATAGAAATAATAAATATCAAATAACTAATGGGACCCTAAAAAATTCCTAAGGTAATCTGTCAATTTAATATTTATTATTCTATTTAAAGAAAACACACACAGATATACACTCCTTCTGAGATGCAGTAAATGTTCCACTCATGGTGGCTAATGACATTAAAAATTACAATCCTATTTAAATATCAGTATGAAAACACTATCAATAGAGATTAATTCAGCACGGTGTGGGTGTGTGAAGAATCAATAAGAGCAATAAGTTTTTATAAGCTGCCTAGAGTCACTGAGAGTGAGTGGATGGCCATATATTATTTTTTAAATAAATAAATAAATTTGATGAAATAGGACAGCTCCACTGGATTAGAGACTTGCAATCTTGGCAAGAGGCAAATTTCATACTTATTTCCTTTTTGTACTTTATGAGCAGACTGCTGGGCATTACTGGACTTTGCTATGATTAACTCAGAAGCTCTGTGCTATGTTGGAAAAAAATGTATGACTTGATAAGGTTAGTTTGGACCTGGCTGATCTGAAATCTGAAACGAGTCCACTTAGGTTGGATTGATTTATATACTATTGAAATTATGTCTAAATTATAAATATATTCCCTACAGTGGTACCATGGTACTAATTGTTAATTGGTTCTGGGAGGCCCGATGAGTACTACAAATGAGGAGTAACAAACAAGCCATATGACTTACCTCATGACCCTTACCTGATGATCCTACCTGATCTCCACCACCGTCCTTGTATGTGGAATGTATGTGGAATGTATGTGATATGTATGTGTTGAGTGGCCCCACGCTTTTTTAATTTATTGTTTTTTATTGTATCTCTGTTTATTTAATATTAGTGGGGTATGCATGTGGAGAATGTTAGGTTGGTATGGATGGGGGGATTGAGAGTGCGGCCTGGTGCCCTCTCCACTGAGTGCAGAAGCAGAAGTGGATGGGGGCCCAGATCCACCTCTCGTCCCAGAATGGGTGGTATGAATGGCCTGCCGGGGAGAACGGAGACCATGGGAGGGGAAGTGGGGCCTACGGGTGCGGGGATGGGCTGGTGCATTCCGGTCATAGTTGGGAGAGGCAGGTTTGATGGGAGTTATAGGGCTAGCTATTACCAGGGAAGGAGGGTTCGCTATGTCACAGCAATCACCGCTTCCGGCCCTGTTAGCTCCACTCCAGGACCAGATGGTGAGAGTTGTCAGGGCCCTGGTCTCAGGCTGTTGTTGCTAAATGCCAGGTCTGTGGTTCATAAAGCTCCCCTCATCCGGGACCTATGTTAGATTAGGGGGCAGACCTGGCATGTATTACTGAAACCTGGCTGGGCCATGAGGGAGGAGTCCCCCTCACTGAAATGTGCCCAGAAGGGTTTCGGGTGCTCCACCAGTCGCGACACCAGTAAAAGGGTCGGAGAGTGGCAGTCATCATCCGAGAGTCTTTAGCTCCTCGCAGGATCCCTGCTCTGGAGATTGTTGGGTGTGAGTCCCTCCTGGTGAAGTTGGACCTTGGGGGTCAGGTGGGGTTGTTACTAATGTACCTACCTCCCAACTGTGTTACAACAGCCCTATCTGTGCTCCTCGAGTCAGTAGCCGAGCTGGCGGTTGAGTTCCCCAGGCTTATAGTGCTGGGGGATTTCAACCTGCCGTCGCTCGGCGAACACTCTGACGGAGCACGGGAGTTCATGGCTTCCATGACAGCCATGGACGTGACCCAAGTAATTCAGGGTCCGACTCATACAGCGGGTCACACGCTCGACCTTGTGTTTCTTACGGGGCAGTGGAGATGTGATCTTGGTTTGAGGGACATTAAGATCTTGCCCCTGTCATGGTCAGATCACTTCCTGGTGAGGCTTGACTTTCGGAAACCAATCCCCCACTATAGGGAGGTGGAACCGATTAGGTGGTTCCGTCGCAGGCGCCTGATGGACCCTATGTGATTTCAGATGGCACTTGGAGAGATATCTGACTCTCTGGCCCGCAGTCTGGCAGAGTCCTTGGTCGCTGCTTGGAATATAGCGGTGGCAGAGGCTCTAAACCGGATTGCACCTTTACGGCCTCTCCGCAGCAGTGGATCCAGGAGGGCTCCTTGGTTTACCAAGGAACTCCGGGAGATGAAGCGCCAAAAGAGACGCCTAGAGCAACGATGGAGGGCTAGTAACTCTGAATCTGACTGAACACAATTAAGAGCCTTTGTTAGGACTTATCTAGTGGCGATATGGGTGGCAAAATGTGCACATTTTTCCGCTCTTATCGCATCCGCAGAATTGCACCCAGCTGACCTGTTTAGGATAGCCCGCTCCCCCTTGGAAGGGAGGGATGCAGACGAACCTCTACAGGGTAGAGCTGAGGAATTTGCCCAGTTTCTGTCAGATAAAATCGCTCGGATTCAGATGGTCCTGGACTCCACTTGGACGGTACCAGCCGAGGTGCCGGGGGAAGGTCCTGATCGGATTTTATGGAGCGAGTTTCAACTTATCGCTCCTGAGGAAGTGGACAAGGCCATGGCAGCAGTGAGCGCCTCCACCTGTTTACTGGATCCATGTCCCTCCTGGCTGGTCTCGGCCAGCAGGGAAGTGACGCGTGGCTGGCTCTGGGGGATTATTACCACCTCTCTTTGGGAGGGATCCTTCCCGCACCCCTCCTCAAGAAACCTTCCCTGGATCCAGCCATTTTGAACAACTATCACCCAGTCTCCAACCTCCCATTCGTGGGGAAGGTTGTTGAGAAGGTGGTGGCCTTTCAACTCCGATGGACCTTGGGTGAAACAGATTATCTGGATCCCTTTCAGTCAGGTTTCAGGCCTGGTTACGGCACCGAAACTGCTTTGCTCGCGCTGACTGATGATCTCTGGCGGGCCAGGGATGGAGGTCATTCCTCTATCCTAGTGCTTCTTGACCTCTCAGCGGCCTTCGATACCATCGACCATGGTATCCTTCTGCGACGGTTACGGGAGGTGGGAGTGGGAGGCACCATCCTATGGTGGTTCTCCTCCTACCTCTCGGACAGGTCGCAGTTGGTGTTGGTCGGGGACAGAGATCAACCCCTAGGCCCCTCAAATATGGGGTGCCGCAGGGTTTGGTCCTGTTCCCCCCTCCTGTTCAATATCTACATGAATAGCAATAGCAGTTAGACTTATATACTTATATACCGCTTCATAGGGCTTCATTCTGCGCTGGCACAGAATTAAATATCATCAATATGTGGACGATACACAATTGTATCTGTCCGCCCAGTGCCAACTCAGTGAAGCAGTTGAAGTGATGTGCCAGTGCTTGGAGGCTGTCAGGGTCTGGATGGGAGCTAACAAGCTTGCACTCAATCCAGACAAGACCGAGTGGCTATTGATGCTGCCTCCCAAAGATGGTCCTGACATTCCACCTCTTAGCCTGGGGGGTGAAATTATTCACCCCTCGGAGAGGGCCCGCAATCTGGGTGTCCTTCTGGATCCACAGCTGATGTTAGAACACCATTTGTCAGCTGTGACCAGGGGGGCCTTTGCCCAGGTTCGCCTGGTGCACCAGTTGCGGCCCTATCTGGACCGGGAGGCACTTCCAATGGTCACCCATGCCCTCGTCACCTCAAGACTGGATTACTGTAATGCACTACATGGGGCTGCCCCTGAAGAGTGTCCGAAGACTACAGCTGGTCCAGAATGCAGCCGCGCGAGTGATAATGGGTGTACCTAGGTACACCCATGTTACACCTATCCTCTGCGAGCTGCAATGGCTTCCCATTGGTCTCCGGACCTGCTTTAAAGTTCTAGTCATTACTTTTAAAGCCCTACATGGTATTGGACCTGGCTACCTGAGAGACCGCCTCCTGCCATTTACCTCCCAATGACCAATAAGATCACACAGGTTGGGCCTCCTCCGGGTGCCGTCGACCGGACAATGCTGGCTGGCGGCTCCCTGAGGGAGGGCCTTCTCTGTAGCTGCACCGGCCTTGTGGAACGAGCTACCTGCAGAGATCCGGACCCTCACCACTCTCCCGGCCTTCCGTAAAGTGACCAAGACCTGGCTGTTCTGGCAGGCCTGGGGCTGTTGATTAATTTCCAGCCCCACTTGATGGAATGGATGTTGTATTGATTTTAATTCTGTATTTTTAAATATTTTAAATGCTTTTACTTGTTGTGAGCCGCCCAGAGTCCCTAGGGAGTGGGCGGCATACAAATCCTATTAAAGTTTAAAGTTTAAAGTCCTCCTTTTTTCTATTTCAGAAACCTTCCCAACATGGAGGATGAACTATCCACCCTCTGTAGCCATTCTCTGCTTCTTTTTGCAGTGACCTTCCCAGCATAGTCAACTTCCTACCCACCCACTAAATCCTTCCCTCACTTCCTATTGTAATGACTCAAGTACCAAAGAAACAGTAAGTACCAGGACAACATTTTTGTGTCAAAATGCATTGAGTACGAAATTAAATGAGTTTTGAAGCAGTCAAGTACCAAAGTACCACTGTACTTCTGAAATGTCAACTAATGATCTCAAACCTACTCTGGTGTTACACTCATAAAAGACAAAACTCTGTCATTAAGTTCCATCCTTGAGGAAAGGTCAGAAGCATCTCTAAGCATTATAGTTTAGCATTGTCAATGCCCTTGAAGCATAGTAGTAACAAAGAAATTGAATAATTCTTGTTCTCTAGAGAATGATTAACATAATAAATGTACAGTAACGAGTGCATTGGAAGCTTATTTGATAAGGTGACAATTAAGCGTATGCTATATACTATCCAAAGTAGGATAGGGGCTTCAGATATGGCTTCTTGAGAATGCGACTAACAGTGTATTTAGAGTGTCCACACTATATCCAAAATCCCTTGCTTGCTTTGGATCCAAGGTCTGAACATTTCTAATTTAGTAACATAATATCATTAACTTAATCAGGATTAGCAGTAGTGAGGATAGCATTACTTTTGTCTCATTCTTTTCAATATTTAAGTCAAAGTACAGGAAAACAGAAGCATTTGCAGAAGATGGATTGTGTGCATCAAAGATGGTGATTGCTGCATCCCTTCTCTTTGCATGTGTCTGCAACATCATTGAATAAGGATGGAGCTCCTGCCTTCTCTGTTAAGAGTACTAAACTTTTCTGAGTATAAGACACACTCCCCAAAGAGGATGGAAATGTTGGTGTGTCTTATACACCGAATGCAGCCATTTTTGGCCTCCTGAAACCCTGCCCTGTCTATTTTTTTCCCCAAAAATGGGGCATGCAGAGGCTTTGGGAGGTCTGCAGAGTGCTCCTGAGAGCTGGGGAAATGAAAAACTTTCCCCCCTTATTTTTCTGTTCAAAATCTTGGTGCACCTTATACTCCGGTGCATCTTATAGTCTGAAAAATATGTATGTACCAAGGTACTTTCTGTCTTTCTAGCTGAGGAAAACAGCAGCTTAGCACCCTCTCTCCCAACATTCATACGCAAACACAGACACACTGACACACTCACTCACACACATATATGTAGACCTCAACTTACAACAGTTTATTTGGTGACCGGTTGAAATTGCAATGATACTGAAAAAAGTGATTTATGATCATTTTTCACACATATGACTGTTACAGCAGCCCCAAGGTCATGTGGTCAAAATTCAGATGCTTTGGCAACTGACTCATGTTTGTGATGGCAACAATGTCCCAGGATCATGTGATCACTTTTTGCAACCTTATGATTTTCAAAGTCGGGAAGCCGGATTCATTTAACAACAATGTTACTAGCTTAACAACTGCAGTGATTCACTTAACAAATGTAGCAAGAAAGATCATAAAATGGAGGGAAACCTCAACAAATGTCTCACTTAGCCACAGAAATTTTGGACTCAGTTGTGGTCATAAGTTGAGCACTAACTGTAAAAAGCTATCAGGAAACAAACAGAACTTGAGCTAAGGATGGGAGGAGGCTTTGGTTGTGAAAAGACTATTTTCACAGCTTGGAAAGAAAGCTTCCAGAGGTCTTGGCATTTCACTTACTGATGAATAGTTGGGAATCATTTTGAGAATGATTTTAAGGTTTGGACAATAAAAACTATGGACAAGTTGCTCTTTGTCATTTTTTCTCAGTTATCCATTCCTGCTATCAGATAGTTCAGCCATGCTTTGTTTTATACTGTATAGCAAAATTGTTATCTCGTTTTTGCATAAGTTTTGTTGGGCAATCTGCTCACTGGCATAAATTCAGTTGACCTGAAAATGGGTCACTTGTTCTCAGTTGTCATTGTGAATCAGGGCAAAAATTACTGAGATTTCCATCCAGAAGATATAAAGTACATTTGGAACAGATGGTTATTTTATTTGTTTCTTTGGAGACTAGGGCTCCAAAAGAGAGAGGGGGGAGAGCGGGAGAGAGGGAGGGAGGGAAGAAGAGAGAGAATGAGAATGTAGGTCATTCATCATCAACATACTGTACTATGAGTGACTTCAAATTGTATAATCACCAGCAGGCTGTATTCCTGCATCTTAAAAAGAATTGTCACTTTAATTACTATCATTCCTAGTCATATGGAATTAGGAACACAAGAAAAAGCAATCAGGGTTACTCTTGTTTTCATTCTATCACCAAAAAGGCCTTGTTTTCTACTGATTCTTGAGTACTTGAGATAATAGGTTCTTAAGGACAGGTCAATGTCAAACCTCACCATATCAAGATCTTAATAAAAGTCAGGAAAAATGCTTTGCTTGGACCTCTAAAAAGTTGCAATCATTTGGGTGAGATATTTCATGTTCAGATTAGTCAGTTTTGTAATAAAACTGAATAGGCCATTTTAAACAGATTATTAGTTCACATTAAATTAAAGCATTCAGCAGCACTTAAGCAGAGTCATTCATACTTTTTATCTACTTTAAGGTCACATGCCAATTTTCCCATGGAAATCCTATCACTGTCACCATAATTACTGTGTCTTTCTGAAGATGCCATATGTAAAAAACAGTATTTTGCAGGGCAAAGGCTACCAGCAAAAATTCCACATTGTATATGAGGAATTAAAAATAGAATTATTATTTTAGTGGCTCCATTCAAACATATTGTGAGATTAGATTTAGAATGCCTTATGTAATGTTGATAATCTGGTTTTAAAACAAGAAAGATATACTGTACTTTAAGGGTTGGAAAAGAACACCAAACATACCGTGTTTCCCTAAAAATAAGACAGGGTCTTACTTTTTTTAAAAAATAATTTTTTATTTTTTATTTTCAAAACAAACATAACACATAAAATCTTCTTTCTTTACAAACTGTAGAAAGCATTTCAGTTGGTTACAAAAAGCTTTCGTGTGTCTCTTCCACCGTCATCAAGTATAGCTCATATTAACTCAAGTATTTTAACTCCAATGTTTATATATGTTACCATCATCATACCTCCAGTTAGGGTCTTACTTTTTTTAAAAGTAAGTAGATTCCTTGACAAGAAATGGCTACTTGCATGCACTTCTTCAGGTTGAGCCAGGGGTGTATGACTTCAGACCATCTCATCTGGCTGCTTGGGTTACAGAAAGATAAAAGCAAATGGAAGAAAATGAGTTGAAAGGCAAAAATGGGAGAAGAGGGAAGGAAAGATAAAAGCAATGGAACACAGAGAATGACTTAATAGAAAACAAGAAAAGGGTCCCTATTGGTACTATCTTGCACTATGCTTTGATATATACACATATCAAATAAACATCCTAATGTTGAAGTAAAGATTGGCTAAAGTTTGTGCTAAAAAATAACATCCTTTGCACTGTCCCTTTTGGAAAAAGGTGACAACTCCCCTCATGCCACATGCCTTATAAATGACCTTTATGTTGCAGTTCAGTCTTTTCGCCTAGGGGTTATAAGCTTAATTTATTAGCATCTGCATACATACAATCTCTATTTTTGTATTTGCTTTGGAAAGGGAAACAGCAATTCCAGAATGAGACATGCTGCTGGAACATAACCAGAAAAAAAAAATTCCTCTTTTTCACATCTCATTTCAACTGGAAGCCAATCCGGTTGCATTCCACTGAGCTGAAATCCTTTTCAATACTGATATGTGGCTTGGAGGGCCAATGCAGACTTTTTTATTCCTATTATCCAGGCAGAATGGGAAGATTCCGGAAGATTTTTAAGTCAGCAGAATAGAATACAGTTCTAGCAACAGATGGAGACTGCATAATTTGGCCACTAGACCATCCAAGAGAAAATGGCAGCGCTGGCCAAAGTGTCAGGAGGCATGGCTATGGTCATTTGTCATCTATTAGCATCATGAGGTGCTTACCCAGTGAATGTAAGATCTTATTTGTGTGACTAAGTTGAAGGAGGGCAGGTTGCTTGTGCATTGTTGTCTCAACTGTACAGGTTTATCTCTGCCAGGGCTGCTTGACCTGATTGCTGGGCTGATAGCATAATTTCCCTGGTTAATACTGAGGGACGTCTATGGGCCTTTCCTTGTTCTTGCTGCAAGGAGCTCTTTCCCTTGAACCTGCACCTGGAAACAGCTCAGGATTTCATGGCCACTATGAGGATCATAGTTCTGGTCCAATTTACTGAGAGCCCAATGGCCACCTGAAAGGTCACATGGTAGATGTGGTCTTTATCTTGTCAGACGTAACAGAATCTAAAATTGGTGGGGGGGGGCACTGAACTTTGCCATTCTTTTTCTTGCTGCCCACAACCAGCTGGAGAAATAGATTGGATTGAGAGTGAGTGACTGGCCCAAAGTCACTCAATGAGCTCCATGGCTGAGGGTGGTCTAGTACCTGAGTTTCCCTACTCCTAGTCCAACACCTTAAGCACTGCACTGCATCTTCAACATGCCTTCAAAATATATTCCTGGGGATTCTTCGGTCATCTGAAGCATATACAGGTAGTCCTCAACTTACAACTGTTTATTTAGTGACTGTTCAATATAAAACGGCACTCAAAAAAGTGACATGATCATTTTTCACATTTATGACTATTGCAGCATGCCCATGGTCATGTGATCAAAATTCAGACACTTGGCAGCTGACCCATATTTATGACAGTTGCAGTCCCAGTATCATGTCTCATCACCTTTTGTGACCCTCTTACAAGCAAAGTCAATGGGGAAGCCAGATTGATTTAACAATCATGGTACTAACTTAACAACTGCAATGATTCACTTAAGAACTATGGCAAGAAAGGGCAAAGTTCACTTAACCAATATTTATATTAGCTAAACAGAAATGATGGTTGTAAATCAAAGACTACCAGTTTAGTGGTTCACAAAGGCCTATAGTATGAAAGAGGTGAGAAGTAAGAATGTAACATTGGATGCTTTCTGTTTTCCAAGTACCAGTAATCGTTATTGTTTTTTACACATAGTCTACAAGATGGCTTTTACTGGGTTTGTTACATTTGATTATTGAATCTTTCCCAAGGATCTAAGATAGTTAAAGATGTTATCATAATCAGTGTACTATTCCAAATAATGTAATTTTTGGTAATTGAGATTTTGTCCATTCCTATTGAAATTTTGTCCATTCCTATTGTACCAAGTGATTTTCCAGATCTTCTGGTATGACATCAAGTGCACCAATTACTATTGTCACCTCTACTACTTTCATCTTCCACAGTCATTCAATCTCTATGCCAAAGACTTCAAGGAGTTTTCCTAGTTCTTTCCATCTCCATCTCTTTCCATGTCAATTATACACCTGGTACTTACTTCTTTGTAACTATAGTAGAATAATGTCTGGCTTACTATGGAGTAAACATTTATCAGCTTGTATTTGGAAGTTCTAAGAATCTCAACCTCTGAGTTCTGGGTGCCTTTCAATATTGTGCCTATGGAGAGTCTCAATCATCCAGGTCATGGTTGTCCCAAAGGTGCTTTTCCAAAAAGCAACCAGACTTTCTTGGTTTTTTCTTTGAAAATGTATCATTTTCGGAACTGAAGAATCTTCTTGGATGAGAAATGAAACACATTCAAAGAAAAAACCACATAAGTCCAATTCCCTTTTGAAAATGCACCTTGAGTTTTTTTTAATATTGTGAATCCACCAATTCTTGGTTTGTGGGTGAATCGTTATTGCTATTATTATTCTTATATCCTTTAATGGCATATAAACCAGAAGTGGTATTCAGCGGGTTCTGACCAGTTCTGGAGTAGCAGAAATTTTGAGTAGTTCGGAGAAGCGGTAAATACCATCTCGGAGTGGCGCCTCCCCCATCTATTCTCTGCCTCACGAGTCCCAGATGATGGAGGAGAAATGGGAATTTTGCAATAACCTTCCCCTGGAGCAGGGAGGGAATGGCGATTTTACTGTATCCTTCCTCTGCCTGCCCACCAACCCGTGCCCACAGAACCAGTAGTAAAAAAATTTGAATCCCACCACTAATATAAACATAAAATGCAGCAGTCAATGATGGAATTACAGAGGCACATTTTTTGTCTATTCAAAACCCTTGTGTCTCCAAAAGCAGAAAAGCTGAAATACTGATCAAGAGCGATGGTGTAGCCTATTTTTTAATGAAAAGCTTATGTTCTCATAACAGTTCCTGATCTGCTGCTTGCTCTTTGCAGTTTTTTTTTCCTATTAGCAAAAAAACAAAATTCGAAGCATTCTATTCAGAATATGAGAGACGTGCACACAATACTGTAAATCTTGGAAGTAGTGGCTGTTTCTAAAGGAAGCAAATGTACTGTTCTCTGGGAGTTGCGCTTGTGTTTGCTGTGGGGCAATGTCTTTGACAATGAAAAATAATGCTTTTTCTTATAGGCTTGTTGCTATTTCTCAGGCTTTTCATTTCTCTGGAAATGACATGGAATTGATATTTTCAAGTTAGCCCTCAAAAAAGAAGGAACATGCTTCATGTTTGTAGTTGCAAAAGACGTCTTTTGAAGTGGGCAGCGAGCTATGGCAAAGCAAATTGATGCCTGGCTCCTGGGACAAAGACATGGAAAAATATCTGCTGCTAGCTGGCAGATCCCAGAGAAAAAACATCTGTTAAGGCTTCAAGTGATTGATAAGTGCTATTCTGTTGATGGGTTCCTAACTTCATGGGTATGTGCGCAGGCACTTCTTGATTCTGTCAGCTTGAAGGAAGAGAAGAGGAGAAATCAAGAGGAGCAAGTGTTAATGTAGGAAAATAAAAGCAATTACATTCAAATATGATGAGATGGAGGCCTTTTTATGAGCATTTCCCGCTTATTTATTACTTATTAACTTCTTTTCTTATTTCTTTTGCCACAAGCACAAACTCCTTTACATACAGTCCATATATGACATGAAGGAAAGAATAAGGTTATAGTTCTTCACCATGTTTTGAAAAATTAAAATAATAAATTACCTTTTCAGAGTAGGGAACACCCAGGCAGGTAGAAGGCAGGTTCAAGGGTAGAATTAGCCTGGACAACCACAAAAGACCCTGAATGGATTGCCGCTCCCCGTCCCCAGCAAAGTTCCTTGGAGTCTTATCTAATTGTTCCCAGGAGTAGGCTGCCAGTCAGGGAGATTTCTGTATTATAGGCAGGACCAAGGGTGGTTGCTGCTGGCATTACTGCTGATTTTGTGCCTCAAAGGTTTTGTGCGCATGCACTCGCTTCACTTGTGTATACGCTAGTTGCATGCTAAGCGAATGTGCTCATTTGCAAATAAAAAGGTCTGCATATGCTCAAAACCTTATGAAATAAAAAAAATTGCACTGAAAATTGTTCTACGCATGCACAGAACCAAAAAACAAGATGGCGGCCACCTAGGAGAACTGGTTCATGGGCATGGCAGGCTTGGGTCATTGCCGGTTCTAGCGACCCAGGCCGCCAAGTTACTACCAGTTTGTCCGAAGCAATCTGAACCGGTAGGAACCCACCTCTGGACAAAACACAATGAAGCAGTTAGCTCAAACTCTGGGTCCAGTTGTTTGCGCTTGAGAGAAAAGGCATAAAATCTACTAAAAGTGCAGGATCCAATTTTTTTCCAACTCAATCAGTGGTTGATACATTTGTTGCGACAAGAATTGACTAACTAGCTTAGTTGTGCAACCCTGATGTTGTGGGCTGAAAGAAAATGACTGTCCCAAAGTCATTCAGCTTGCTTTCATGGCTAAAGTGGGACTAGAATAAGGTAACCAGACGTACCGCTTTCAGCGGGACAAGCACACTTTTCTACAATTTGTCCCACGTCCCGGGCAGTTTTCAAAAAGTCCCGCTTTTACAGCTTGCTCGCTCCCCCTCCCATCTGCTGTCGCTCCTCCCCCGCCCATCCACACTAAGTCTAAGGCAGCCCAGCCTGCCGCTCACTGATTGGGCCTGGACTCCAGCCAATCAGTGAGCGGGCTGGGGATGGAAAAGTTTAAGCACGCTGCTGACTCGAGTCTCCATTTCGCCTTCGCCTTTTCTGCTTCAGGTAAGCAACTCCAGCGGAGGGAATCAGGAGGCTTCGGGTGGGCAGCGGCGGCCTAGCTTTGCAAGGGAAGGCCTTCCCTTGCGAAAACCTTCCCTAGGGAGGCCGCGGGCTGGCAGTAGCCGCCGCGGTCTAGCTCCCCCCCGTGGCAAGATTAGAAAACCCCACGCAGCAGTTTCTAACTGCCGTGCAGGGCTCATAAATACTAATAGGAAGAGAATACTGAACTTAAAGTGACCCACACAAAGAAATTGGCTTTCTTCAAGCAAAAGATCAGAAAATCTAGGGTTAGCACGGGTGCGGGGACGGCGGCAGGAGCTTATGGGGCGGCATAGCTGGTCTCCTAGGACCTAGGTGCCGGCTGCGCCGCTCATTATCGTCGGTCGCCGTCGGTAGCAAAACAAACGTGGGGAAGTCCTTTGCAGGTGGCTAGAACTGGCCGCCCACAAAGGACCTCCCCAGACTTGTTTTGATGAGCACAGAGCGACTGACAGTAGTTTGTGCCGGCCGCGGCCGCTCAAACTAGCGCCAGTCGCCCCTGTGTTCAGCAAAGCAAGCTCGGGGAGGTCCTTTGTGGGCGGCCAATCCTAGCCGCTTGCGCCCAGCGCTGCGGCTGAAGTAAAGCCCCTGCCGCCACTGGAATATCTGCTGCCGCCTCCTCCTCCTCCAACAGCACTGCCGGGTTTGCCGCCCAACGCTGCGGCTGAGGTGAAGCTGCCAAAGCTCCCGCCAGCACCCCTGCCCAGCTGAGGTGTTCTGAGCGGAGGGGGAGGCACCGCCGCCGCTGCCATGGGCAGGGGCACCAGCGGGAGCTTTGGCTTCACCTCAGCTGCAGCACCGGGCAGCAAATGTGGTGGTGCTGTTGGAAGAGGAGGCGGCGGCTCTACATAAAGGTTTCTGTAAGTATATGTAAAGTTAAGAGTTCCATTTAAGGAGAAAGTTATACTGTAACTATTTAAAAAAGATATATAGACAAAAGTAATATATACGCAGGCAGTTATATCTGGAAGATTATATTTTAAACTCCCCTAAATTATGACACTGTCAGTGCCTATTCCTGAAACTAAAGAAAAGTGATGTTGTATTCCATAGGCAGGAAGAGTCATATTGTATAAAATTCAGATTGTTTGAAATGAGGAACATTGCTTTTGTATGAAATCATGTGAGCTGGAAATTGTTGTCCAGAGCCTGCATGTGGAAGCAATTTTATTTATTAAAAAAGAAAGGATAAAGATATGCCTCTGGATACACATTTATTTCACACGAGGGCTATAAAGATTTATCATGTGTGACTGGGCAGATGTTTTGCATTTTTAAATTAAAAGTGAATTGCCAGTCTCTCAAACAGAATTTGGCAGCTGTTTCATGTGAATCTACTCCAAGTCCATGCAAGATTTCATGAGAAAATGATATAGTCCTGTGAGACCTGAAGTGAGATATCAATGCACTTGTGCAAGATCACTGAAATGTCAGTAATTTGGGGGTGTAGTCAGATTTTGGACATTCAGAAGTATTCTAAAAGTTAAGAGCTGTGGTGGTGCAGTGGTTAAACTGCAGTACTGCAGTACTGCAGGCTAATTCTGCTGACTGCCAGCAGTTTGAGTTTCCCCTGCTTAAGGTTGACTCAGCCTTGCATACTTCCAAGGTCGGAAAAATGAGGACACAGATTGTTGTGGGCAATACACTGACTCGATAAACTGTTTAGAGAGGGCTTAAAGCACTGTGTAGCATTTTATAAGTCTAAGGGCTATTGCTAGTGCTATTAATGTTTTGAGTTTGCCAATGGCATTTTTAAAAGTGTCAGACAGCCTAGTGACCAAGGGTTACACATTTATGGCTTCAAATTTATCTCTTCCATCATAAGGGAGCACACATAGACAATTAAACCGATGGGAAATATATGTAAAACATCTCAAAGAATGATGAGCTGTTATCCCTCTAGTTCTCAGGAGCTTCCTATCCCAGAACCTGAGTTTCTGGCACAAGTATTTTCTTGGCCTTGCACAGAAGATATAATTGTTCTGGGTCCATGCACCTCTTTGAGATTTAGATGTTTAGACTCCCTGCAATGCTGTGGAGAATTCAGCATAGCCAGGGAACTTTTAAAATGATAGTCAGCCTTTTGTTTTTCAGGACCCTGACATAAAGTGGCTGAGGACCCAACATAACTCTGATGTAAAGTGGCTAAGGATCCAATATAACCCTGATATAAAACAGCTAAGGAGTTGATGAATACTTGAAGCCTGACACTGGGTAGTTTCTATTTGTTCAAAGTGTATCCCCCATTAGAAATATGATTCATATTAATTTATCTTTTCCCGATTAACATATTTATGTTTTTCAGAATCTCTTCCAGAAATAGTAAAGAATAAAAAGACAATAGATTTTTATGCTGGCTTTTTAAAATTTGGCAGCAGGGTTTGACATTAAAGGTTAAAACTCCAATCCCAATTTGACTGTCTTTTTCTTACCATGCCCATGTACTCTGTAACAGATAAATACACACAGACAGTTTTCCAGCTCTATTTTGATCATACAATTTGTTAGTTATTGGTGAGTTTAGAACATAGATAACTGCTTTGTCTGGAAGTAAACTTTGCTTCTGACAGATTTGAAGATCTGTGTGATAGGGACCAAGGTTTTAATCAATGAAATGTTTTCAAGCTCCAAATGTTCTAACTCAGAAATGGCCAATATTCCAAATGTGAACCAAAATGTTTCTCTGTTGTGGTTGGAAAACTGACCTCAGAACCATATTGACTATTCAAACTGACATCATTTTTTTTCAATTTAGTCCAATCTCTATCATAGATATATTATGAGAAACAAATACTGGGAAAGCATACGCCATTTTGTAGAAAAGTCATGATAATTTATAGTGGCCCAAAATCAGAAGTCAAGTAGACTCCTTTTCAGATTAACAAATTTTATTAAAAGAAACACAATTTTGTGTGCTATAGTCACATGGGCACAGGAGGCATTAAATAACCTTTTTTTTCTGTTGGGACTTATTAGGCACAGGTATTATTTAATGGTATTCAAACCCTTCTACTGGAAATTAAATGCATGGAGCTCTGCATTTTAGATGTCTATATACATACCTCCTTTTAATTTTAGGAGGTCTCCAGGCCCTAGAACTTATTTTCTAGCTATAACTAACTTTATCAGATGCACAGATAATTAAGTGGGTGTGGGATTTAAAGAGGGATGAGGTAGAGCAAGATGCAGACAACAAAGAGACAGAGAATAAATATCTGATCAATTATCAATATGTTTAAAAAAAAACTTTGTATGTTGGGAGCTTCTGAGATTGTCTGAGATTGTTTGGTATATATGAGTTCAACAATTTCTTTCTCAATTATGCTAGATAAGTCCCCCCCCCATCCACCCAAATGGCTACTTTGAGAACTGTAATGGACTGGAGATTGCAATGCACTATGACATTATCTTTGTCTTTGTTTGAGTCCCTATATTAAATTTGTAGACATTAATTCTTTTGCACAATTTGGCCTATTTGTCCCATGCAGAATCCTGAAGGGCATAGCTGGGAGACTACAGCATACTTGGAACTCTTGAAGGATAAGTAGGAGGTCAGTGCAATAAATACCCAAGATAAGTGAAAGTCCAAATATCTGACTATCTACAGTACACACAGAAAAGGAAGACTGGCTATAATTTTGCTTCCCATCATCTTTTGTCTGCTTGTTGTGTGTCTAGATATGTGTTTTCCTAGAAGTTGCTTCATTGAGAAGTGAACAGCTGATTGCATGATACCCTGGATAAAAATTCCCCTGAGTTAAAATAAGGTTGTTTTGTAGGGTTTTAGAAAACTATGCAGTCTAGTTTAGATATGACAGTTATTTGCTTGAGGGTTTATTAAGGCAGTGTTTCTGTGGGCGGGTAGGCAAGGAAAAATAGGGATTAAAATATACTGTTTCCTGTATTCTAGACTTCAATTTAATTTTAGTATATTTATCCCTGTTGGGTAAATATAGCTTGAGCAAAATTCTTTGTGCTTATTATTATCATCAATGACTATTTAGTTGCAGCTTGATATTAATTGATTGACTAAGTTTCTCAGTGAAGTCCTTTCAGAAGGTCAGGGAATATTACAGTAATGTTGGAGGGTACAATCAAAGTTCAATTATTCTTTATTTCTTCCTGATTTATCAAAATTTATTTCTGTGATATTGCAGTTCTCAAAGCCATGAACAGGTACTTTGCTGTAAAAAATGTAGCTTTTTTGGCACACAGCACTGTACTCAAGCATATGCAAATAAATAAAGATGCAATGTATTTATTTTTAAGATTTATAAGGCAACCACCTCAAATAATGTGACTCTTAGCAATGTACAACATAAAAAATAAAACAAAAAAATAAACAAAAAAACCCTCACTGAATCTAAAATGGTGACCAAGCACATACAAAACAGCCAACAATGGACTCTTACTCCATTGGCCCCTTATGCTGGGAGAACAATCAGGTTTTAAAAGCTTTCATAAAGTGAGCTGAGTTGAGGCCTTTATATATCTGGGGGAGATCTACTGGAGAGGACTTATGATAGTAACTTAAGTCACATAACATACTGCTCTAAGATGAATTAGTCGATGTAATAAGTAAGCATCTTATGGAACTCAGCCATTGTCTGGAAGGGAGGGAGGGGGAGAGAGAGTATTTTGTCAACATTCAGAGCACTTGAAAAGAAGAAATAAGTATATTTCAAAAGATGAAAAAATCAGTTCCAAAATAACATTTTACATGATAATATTCTTTTTTTAGTCTTAAATCCATAACATCCTAGATATTTTTATTCATTTTATTCATCATTCGTCAATTTTATCTCCCCCCCCAATGCTAACCATTATCCATTAAGAAGACTAGAAATTATCTCTAAACAGTTTGCTACTATAGCATTTTGTTGGCAAATAGTAAAGACATACCCCAAAGAAACTATTGGGGGGCCCACACTGCCCAACATCAAGGTAGCATCAGAAGTAGCATCTGCTAAGATACGTCTCTGTCTCTGTGTGTGTGTCTCTTTGTCTCTCAGTCTCTGTCTCTCTGTCTCTCTGTCTCTCTGTCTCTCTGTCTCTCTGTCTCTCTCTCTCTCTCTCTCTCTCACACACACACACACACACACCACACACACACCGCATACAAGATTTTCCAAAGGCTCTCAAAAGCAGCTTTTGAATATTTGAAAGGATCTGAAGTGAGGAAATGAGTCATGCACTGTTTCATTTCTTCTTAATAATTTCTGGGACATGAAAATATTCTGTTACCCAAAGCATTCAATGTATCATTAGCTATTAGTAGTTGAGTTAGAACTCAAACAGCAAAACAGAATTCCCAAACTCAGTTTACTACTATCATATCAGTACTGCAATATAGTTATACATACATATAACATCATTACTCCATGAGCTGCACTAGCTGCCAGTGTAATTCCGGGTACAATTCAGCCTTTAAAGCCCTGCATGACTCAGGACTGGGTTACCCGAATGGCTCTCTTTTTTCAAGAGCTTCTACCTGTCCAATATGATCCAACAGTTTGGGCAGGCTGCATATCCCATCAGCCAAAGAGTGTCAATTTGTGAGAATAGATCGGCTTTTTCTGTTGTAGCCCCTGCCTTATGGAATGCATGCCCGCTGGAGATTAGAATGGTCCCAACCCTGTTGACTTTCCACAAAACTTTAAAAAAAATGGCTATGTATCAAGGCCTGGGGCTCGGAATGTGTGAAGAGTCCAGCTAATTGGCTTTACAATTAGTTGAGTTATCATCAAGGCTGCTGTTGGTACTTATTTATTTTGTGGATGCTTTTATTGTTTTAATTTTTTTAATTGTTTAAATTGTTCTATAATTTTAGAATGGTAAGCTGCCCAGAAACATTGGGTTGAATTGGCTGACTATAGAAATTGAAGAAATAAATATGAACAAAAACTTTTGCAGTTTTGTAGTAGATGTAAATTCAAAGGAGAAGGTGGTGAGTTAAGAACTACCATATCATGCTCCATTTAGCTGGTGCAATAACAACTGATTTCATGACAATTGGTCTGTTCCATCATAAGCCGAGTGGTCTTTCCCAGCCTACTACTCTCCAAATGTGTAGGGAGGACTGCTGATCCCAAATGCAGTGGGAAACCACTTGAAGATGCTGTACTGGACTAATAGAGTGATCATCTCTTTAGCAAAAGCCACCAAGTTATGGCAGGCTAATCACCCTTGTTGGTAACTCTATCTTTGGTGTTTTATATGCAACCAATTAAACTTATATAAAAAGCTTGAAGAACTAGACATATAAATGGTTCAGAACATTGAATAATCTCTTTTCACTATTTTGACTTATATTTTACTAGGATTCTAGTAAACTCTTCCTTTAGCACTATATAACTTTATATTATCATATAACATGTCATATAAAATTAGAATGCAGACATATGTTTAAATATGCAAGAGAACAATAAAGACGACATGTGGAAATGGATGTTAAATATCAGATCTGGAGCAATCAAGTACACATTATTGCTCAAGAAAATCTTTTCATTTAATAAAGACTCAGCTAGAATGTAGATTATTATTCCTCCCATCCATAAGACACCAACATTGGTTCATATCAGTGGTGGGCAATCAAATGTGCACAAAAACCAGCTTCTACAAGAGTCCATGGAACAGAACCCTTACACAACCCAGACATTCTGTACTTCACAATGAAGCTGCCATCAGCATTTCAGTAGCTTGCTCTTTTGAGAAGTTGATCACTGATACCAACAGCTCCTGACAAGTTTCTTAAATTATCAACAATGAAAAGTAATAATCACAACAGTAGTGAAAAAAAAAATATCCCTGCCCCCATGATGGCTACCTTTCCATTAGCAGGCAATTGTTAGCATAAACAAAAGGTATTTGTTGATCATTTGACAAAGCAAATACCTCCAAGGTTAAGCGGGTTATGCAATGTATTTCTGAAGATAGCTGTATTTTGTTATCAACTCAGATGGCTGACATCGCACCTGTTGTTTCTAAAAAGCCGTAGAGGAAATCCTATAATATTCTCAGCTATTGTATTACAAACCTTGAGATATGTAAGACCTCCATAAAGCCCCAATGACAGATTGTTGAGTTAAAAATAGACTCCAAACCACATAACCTGGCTAACTTATAAGTTGCAAATGGAAGACATTTATGAAGTGCATGGCCCTGATTGGTGTGACTGATAGTGGATGCCTGGCTGACCTTGCTACGCAGCTGCAGCTTGCTTTCAAGGAGTCAGCGAGAAAAACAAACAAATTAGTAGGGATCTAAAAGCAGAAATATTATTTTACTAAGCATATGTCCTCATGGGTGCTCCTGAACTGATGCTTCAGTATCCAATGAAAGGTACTGAGAAGAAACACTAAAGATAAATCTTTTCTCTGATGATTAGGGATTATTACAGACATTTAGGTCAAATGAAACCAGATCCCATGATGATCCCTAAATCTGTTGTGTAAGCCAGAAGAAAACCATGACCTTGGGGTTTTGTTTTTTGGGGGAAAATTATGCAAAATAAATTAATTCACCTGAAGAGTACATTCTGCCAAAGTTTTCTACTATTGTATAGAAAGTTCTAGCAATGATTAAAAATGGTTCCTACAAAGGCTTCTTCATACAGTATTGGTGACATCTTATATTCCCATGTTCCTTGTGGGACTTCTATAGTTTTTCTGCAATTGTACTGAACTTCTGGATCAACTGTGGTATAGCTAAATGTTGTGAGAACAGTTCTGCTGCATTCATTCCTGAGCTACCCAGCACACAGTTTCCTACCAAGAAGATTGCTTATCTTGTTCTTCCTTCTAGATCCTCTGCCAATCACCCTTCTTGCTGAAGACAAAGTGGCATGGTTCATTGGGCTTCCATTATTATGGAACAGCTGAAGGAACTATGTCATATTGGGAGTGTGGGGTGTAAAAGGGTCCTTATGTATAAGTCCTCTCAGATGCATTTGTACCACATGGTCCTTTCTAGTAATGGAAGGATGGAGCATCATATTCTCACTGACTGCAGCAGAGATGTTGAAATAAGCTTAATTCTCACGAAATATCTATTGCTGTTTTAATTGTCTCCTTGTCTTCCATCTACCCCTAGCCCATTGGTGGGTTCCTACCGGTTCAGACCAGTATGGCCAAACCAGTAGTGGTTTGGCAGCCTGGGTCGCTGGAACCGGCAGCAACCCAGGCCTGCTATGCCCCTGAACCGGTTCTCCTAGTGGCACTTACAGCTTTGTCTTTTGCTTCTGCGCATGCGCAGAACAATGTTTATCAAGCTCACACGTGCAGTGCACCCATGAGGAAACCAGCAGTAGTGACTGCCAGAACCCACCCCTGCCCCAGCCATTTCTTAAATCAACTTTAGAAACCCTAATTCCAATTGCAGTGGGTTGGTAATGGGGCCAGGCCACGGTGACACTTAATCTGGACTCAGGCCCCAGAAAACCAGATTAGTTTTTCCTCTGATTCTTGCCTTTCCCATCCCTACAAAGAAAGCAAGTTATATTGGCTGGTTCCCATGTGGACTGGTCTACAGTGTCTACCTTTTCCCCTTTAGGTTTATTCCCTCCTCTGTAGACTCCTTGTCTTTCCTTTGCTTTCCTAGATGTTTCCTCAGTGTCTGCTCTGGTAATCAGCCAAGAGGAAATGCAGACCTTTCTTCACATAGTCACAGCTGGCAGAATACTTTTAAATTATCCTGTTTTATTTTGCTCTGGATATTACTTTAATGTTATTGTTATCCTGTGCTTTTTTAAAAACCAGTGGCTAGTTTTATTTGGTTGTACTACATGCTATTTTTGTCCTTGCTGCTACTCCTGTATTTTATGTTTTTAATTCCCTTGTACATTGCTGATAGAGCTTCAGCACTCTCAAAATAGAAATAAATGTTTACTTAATTTAAAAAAAAACAAGCAGTGTATGCCTAAGGCAGACCTTGATCCAGTATTGAAATTAAGCTAAAAATGAAAGCCATCAAGTTTGTATGTATACCACTTCTCCACATTATTACATACCTATCTTAATGTTCATAATTCTGAATCTTTTTTTGACCTTTACACTGGTTGCTGCCTTAGTTTTCCTTTGCTGCATATAGATACAAGGATAAAAATGAAATGAAATTACTTTATTAGGTTCATGTCTCCTTGGATGGCCTCTGCCCTTAAGCTTTGTTAATGGTGTTATTTTATGTATTTGTTTGTATCCTGTCTTTATTATTTTTACAAATAATTCAAGGCAGCAAACATATCCAATGCATCTTCCTCCTCCTATTTTCCCCACAACCATCATGTGAGGTGAGTTGTGCTAAGAAAGAGTGGCTGGCCCATGGACACCCAGTTGGCTTTCATGGCAAAGGCAGGACTAGAACTCATGGTCTCCTGCTTGCTAGCCTAGTGTCTAGGCTGAACCAAACTGATTCTAATAAAGGATAAATATAGGATGATACTTTTGCCAAATATTTTGTATATAATAGAAAAGATGTATTTTCATCCAGTGATATAAAACCCCACACAATTGGATTGTGAGAATTGTTGATACATTCTGGTGAGATGAGAAGTTAAATTGTTTGTTTAACTTCTGTTAAACATAATGTTTATGGCAGTGATTAAAAATAGGCTAGGAAAAATAACAGAGCATCTGACATCATAATATGGTTGTCTACTTCAAACAAAGCACAGCCACCACTTTGCTAAAAGTTATGATTTATTAGAGATGTATCCCAGGCTGTTTTAGCTGTACACAAGATTATAGAACTCTATGTAAGATTATATATATACTTTGTTCACAGTAATGAGGCAGAGAAAAAAGCTATTTTGCAGTAAATTTGCAATAAAAATGAGGTTGTTCAAAACCAAAAGTGACTCCTTCATTTATCATCTTGTTAATATTCCAGTGTAGATCAAACAAATAGTCATTCTACAGAAACCACCATATATTTGCAATCTATAAGAGCTGTAATACCAATCTGAAGCCAGGGAATTTTATAATAAGAGCAATCTGATCTTCCAATTCTCCCAGATCCCAACGATCATTCTCGGTCACAAAAACACCTTCTTCTGATTATGAGCCATAGCCATACTTCATTATGTCAAATCACTTGCACAAGTTGCTATTGTACACTCTGCCTGTATAGCAACTGCTTTGTGTAAAATCTGTCTTCAATTTCTTAAAAGTTAATTTCTCAGTATGTAATTTTCAAGGTACTTTTCAATGTCTTTCAATTTCTGAATGTATCTGATTTTTGCAAAGCCATATAGGGTGTTATTATTTTCTCTCATTGTATAACTCTCAGTTGTAGAATGAAAAGCATGACATGTATACAAACTTCTCAACAACTTCTTCATGAAGAATGCTAGAGGCCACAACTCAGCCATATCATTTACTTTTTCTCCACAGCGTACAACTATCCAAAGCTTGATTTCTTTTATCTCGAATTGAAGAATTGCAATAAAATGGCAATATTTAGCGCAGCAATTAGGATTCTGGCAGAAGTTTCCTTTTTTTACTTCAGCAGGTCACCGGTGGTGCTGATAGCCTGTAGAAAAGCTTTGTTGCATAACTGCTTTATGTTGTGTGGTGTTTTGTGGTATTTCATGGAAAGCAATTTTAAGGCTTGTGAGGAGGACACTTCCCAACTATTTGCTTAAAATCAGGCAGCCACAATTGGTCTCTTTCTGATGAGCTGGGCCTTATTTGCCCTAATCACAGAGTACTTGGGCAATAATCCACTGCTTGTAGAAAGCTTGTAACATATCAATGGCCCAGTGGTGGGATTCAATTTTTTTTACTACCGGTTGTGTGGGCATGGCTTGGTGGGAGTGGCATGGCTTGGTGGGTGTGGCAGGGGAAGGATACTGTAAAATCTCCATTCCCTCCCCACCCCAGGGGAAGGATACTGCCACATCTCCATTCTCTCCTAACTCCAGTGGAAGGTTACTGCAAAATCTCCATTTCCTTCCAATCAGCTGGACTCAGGAGGCAGATGGGGGTGGGGCCAGTCAGAGGTCGTATTTATCGGTTCTCTGAACTAGTCAAAATGTCCACTACCAGTTCTCCAGAACTGGTCAGAACCTGCTGAATACCACCTCTGCTCCAGCCATGTAGCTGTTTAGCTGCCTTGCTTCACTGAGTCATAAAGCACCCCACCTGATCATAGAGGCTCTTGATTTCAGGATGAAAAGCAGTTATCATATAAAGAACTAAATACAAAACCCTGAGCAGGTCACCTTATGCTAAGCATTATTCTGGCAGTTTCCCCTTCTTTTAGATAACAGGAAATCTATCCATCCTTTCCACAGAACAATAGCAATAGTGGTTTATAGAGTCAGCATACTGCCACCAACAATCTGGTCCTCATTTGACCGACCTCAAAAGGATGGAAGGCTGAATCAACCTTGAGCCTGGTGGGATTTGAAGTGCTAAATTGCAGCCAGTCGGCAGTCAGCAAAAGTAGCCTGCAGTACTGCACTCTAATCACTGCACTACCACAGCCATGAAACCATGAACCATGAAAAAGGAGAGTCTGCGGGAATTGGCTGACCAATAAATTTAAAATAATAATTAAAATAAGTTAGACTGCTTGGATCCGCAATATACTATGCCAATACATTATGACATCATAGATTCTTGGGAAGAACTTGATCTGTATGAAAGTGAATATCAGCTAAAGAACTGGCATCTGTGACTTCACATTGTTGTGAAGAGAGAACAATAATAATAATACAAATGTTTGAACATTGGAAAATAATTTATCTATACTCAAATATCATTGAACATTGATTAGCAGACCAAAGGAGATTAATTACCAGAAATAAAATATCCAGGGGTGCAGAACTGGAAGAGATTAGAAAAACATGTGAAAATGTGAGAACTAAAAATAATAGTGGAATAGTAGAAAAAAATTGTGATAACAACAATTGAAAAAATAAAGAAGCTAATATGAACTATAGAAATGATAGAAGAAGTAACAACAACAGAACAAATAAAGGCCAACACTGAAACAGCCAATAAACAGATTTAATAAACGAAGATTTAAAAGAGAAAATTATGCAGAATTATAAGTAGAAAAACAAAGCATTGAAAGCAGTGCCCAAAAGACCTGGCACCTACTGTATAATGAAAAATGTAAACAGAAAGAGCTTGGGCGCCATTCTATTCTAAGGAGGAAAATGGGAAGTGGGGAGAAAATACTGCAGGTGAAATGGTGTTGAAAGGGAGGAAATGCTTTCTGAGGCCATGGTTCGAATGATCTGGCTACTGTGTTACTGGTAGGAGATCTCCTCCAGATGGGCAAAAATATATTTACCCAAAGCATCATAATCTTGATCAAGAGGGCTCATGAATGATGAATGGAGCGGTAAAGATAAAAACCTATGCACTCTGCAAGGAAGAAGAGTGTTATTTTCGTGAGGCCTATTAAAACAACTTTTAAAAAATCAAAACATTGTCTCATACAGTTCATGGCCTTTATTTTTCATATACTGGTTGCACATTGAACAAAGGATCCTTACAATAATTTCACAATAGAGCCAATGTGTACAAAAAGGTGATGCACGAGGAACGATGAGTTCAAGCTGTAGGCCGAGAGTATTTTGTCGGGATTGATAAACTTCAATGTGCCCAGAAGAAAACAGTCAGGAAGATATTAAAAAATAGTCTGGTAATTACTTTATGAGGAAGGGATGGTTATGCATTGGTTTGGGGAAAATAAGATGGTAGACAGAAATGATCATAGGTGGGTTGATCCCAGTTCGGCCCGGTTCAGCTGAACCGGTAGTGGAATTCAGGCCTGGGTTGCAGAACCGGCAGTAACCCAGGTCTGGCATGCCCTCGAATCAGTTCCCTCACCACTGCTGGGCTGCCCTCATTTTGGTTTTTAGTGACTGTGCATACACAGTTCACTATAAATTGTTCTGCACATGCACGAAGATTAATTTACATTGAACAGCGTGCACAGACACGTTTGCGTGTGGGTTGCAAACCCATAGTAAAACCAGAAGCAACTCACCCCTATGATCATTGTTTTCAAGGCCCATCATGGAGCAGAGAGGGCAGAATTGTTCAAAAATGTTCTTGAAGGTAGGACAAGAAAGAATTTAAATGAAAAGAAAGTAGATTTCAGTTGGAAATCTAATGGTAAAAGCTGTTCAACAATAGAACAGTCTTAATCTTGTGAGATGGTGAACTCTCCTTAAATATTTCTAACCCCCCCAATAAATCAGCAATTATTGGGGGTAGAAAACTTTGCTCTTTCTTAAACTGCTAAAATTTGGGCTGTGAATTCAGTCTTCTTTTTTTTTAAATAGAATGTATTTTTATTTTCAAAACAAACACAACACATAAAATCTTCCTTCTTTACATACTGTAGAAAGTGTATCAGTTGGTTACAAAAGGTTTTCGTGCATCTCTTCCACAGTCGTCAAGCATAATTCATATTAACTCAAATATTTTAACTCAAATATTTATACATGTTATCCTTATACCTCCATTTTTATTTGACTATAATTATTTAAACGTCCTTCATCGTAAAATATACCAAGATTTAATACATAACCACATACTGGCATTTCATTTAATATTTCTAAAATCCTCCAATAACACTGAATCCTTATGTCCTTATGTGAATTCAGTCTTCTGTGCCTGATTGCTTTGGACTCTGAGGCTAAATAAACTAATCAACACCTTCCTGGTGTTCCTGGCATTCTGGCTCTCTTAAAAAAAAACCCAGCAAACTTCAGATTCTATGTTCTATTCTATGTTCCAAACATCAGGTTCTTATGTTTTCACGGCCATCTCCAAATACGTGGAGTGTTAGCAGTAAGTAATTCTTTTCATAATTCAACTGTGCAGTCTATTATTTATTTATTCCCTAAAAAGGAAGGGTTCTTAAATATTTGATGTTGCCAGCTTCAGAATCTCTGCTGTCTCTAATCTGGCTGTCTTTGATTATTGCAAGCTCCATGGTGGGCTGTGAATTACAGTTCTCACATTCTAACTACAAAAGAGTTTATGTATCTATCCTGGCTAGAATTCTCCGTGGTTATCAATGCAATGTTTGAGATTAGTTTTTTATTGGGGCCTGATTGTAAGATGAAGCTCTCAAGTGGAAACTTTGACATTCCCATTTTAAAAGCGCATGAGAAAAATTTCTGCTTGACACAATTATTTGGTCATTTAAACAAATGACAATATATATGACAAGTTCCTTTTTAATTCCAGATCAGGTCAAAAAGAATGTTAATTTCAACCTATTTCTGGTTGTCATATGGGATATCCCACAGGACGGATCGCTTCTTTCAAATCTTCCCTTCATCCCCTGAAATTTATGTATTCAAGAATAAACAATATAGTATTTTATCATCCTAGCAGGCAAAAACAGTCTGTACTTTCACTGCTCCATAGGAGGACAGGCTATCCTGCTGATGAGACAGTTAAAATAAAGGTGCCACTGAAACATTGAATGCACTCAGGTTGAGCTGACCTACATCTCAGTTGGAATCAGTAGCTTTTCCTGCTTTGATCACCCTTCTTTCGACTTCAAAGAAAGCAGCAATGTTGTCAAAAAACCAGATTAGAGGCAAGATTTTGGATCTGATTGTCATAAAATCTTTAGCATATACATTATACATCCAGGGCATTTTAATGTCTGTTTTGGGATATATACAGTTAGTGCTTGAAACTGTAGGCAATCCTATGTTTGGTTCCTAACATTTCCAGTTAGAGCAACCTCTCCTAACCTATTCCCCTCCAGGACAGAATTTGAATAATTCCATGTTGACTGGGAATTAGGAGAGTTATAATCAGTGGTGAAATTCAATTTTTTTTACTACTGGTTCTGTGGGTGTGCCTTGATGGGTGTGTCTTGGTGGGTGTGCCTTGGTGGGTGTGGCTTGGTGGGTGTGGCTTGGTGGGTATGGCAGGGAAAGGATACTGCAAAATCTCCATTCCCACCCCACTTTGGGGCCAGCCACAGACACAGACATTATTTGGTGGCATTTGCCGGTTCTCCAAGCTACTCAAAATTTCTGCTACCGATTCTCCAGAACCTGTCAGAACCTGTGGGATTTCACTCCTGGTTATAATCCAATGTATGTGGATAGCATCAGATTGGAAGAGGATGGGCAAAGGTTGAGGTATCTGGAGTGAGCACCAGACTCAGGAGAAGGACAGACTCTTTACTCAGAATCCTTGGAAAGACATCAGTATGTTTTTGTTAATTTCTATGAACTTGATTTGGAAAAAAAAACACTACAGAGTAAATTAGAGCCAATGGTCTACTTAAAAGCAGAATATTTTTTAAACCAATAAGCATGAAGTTTAAAAAGTGGACTTGTTGAACATGAAATCTGATTATATGTTTTAAAATGTGATGTTTTGGTTGATTGGACTACCTCCATTATTGTCCACAAAACAATAGCAATAGCAGTAGACTTATATACCGCTTCATAGGCCTTTCAGGCCTCTCTAAGCGGTTTACAGAGAGTCAGCATATTGCCCCCAACAATCTGGGTCCTCATTTTACCCACCTCGGAAGGATGGAAGGCTGAGTCAACCCTGAGCCGGTGAGATTTGAACCGCTGACCTGCTGATCTAGCAGTAGCCTGCAGTGCTGCATTTAACCACTGCGCCACTCTTGGCTCTTATAAAACAATAAAGTTAATAGCCGAAGTAAAAGAAAAAGGTGAGATGGAATTATTTTCACCCCATTCTGTCCCTGCTGCAACATTCCAGTATTATTTAAAATATTTTAAATAATGAAATTGAATTGTCCCACAGCAAGTTCTCTCACAGTGAGTTGACCATGGCAAATTGGCTGTGGCAATTTGGCTACGGTGAGCCAGTTGTGGCAAGTTGGTCATGGGGAGATGTCCCATTCTGCCATGTATTTAGTATTTTGCTTTTATAATTGGGTGGTGACTTTTGTGAGAGCCTCACTAGGGATTTAATGATGTCTTAGGGCATTCCCAGCAGTGTGCCATGAGTGAACACAGCCTCTGATTCCTGTTCTGCATTTCACTTAACCCTGAACTGCATAAAATGAATAGTTTCCCATTAGGTAACATCATCCTAGAACCTGTAGCAATATATTTTGGAAAAATTGACACAAATGCAATGCTATTATGTAAAATTGCAGGCACTGGGATGGTTATATCCCTATATATTTAAATAGAAACTACTCAGAAACTCTAACTTTTTCTTCCTATTCAGCATATAAACAGCAAGAGATTGTCATAGGTTCAAACGGTATAGTTCAATATGTGTTCTAACAACTTTTTAAATACCTTTAATATCCATAAACCTCAATGCCAAAATGTCAATAAATCTCAGCAGGGCATATACAGCACAGCCTCTCTCATATAAAGCCAGCTCAGGCCCTTTGGGTCTGCAATGGAAACTTACCTTTTCCAAATACGATGAGCACATAAGCCCAAGGACCTGAATACAGGATTGCTGAGATCAGGGCTATTCTGGGGTAGACAAGTTATGTCCTGCTGATAGGAAAGGATTAATGAGCTGGTCGGCTCATTCGTTGCAATTAGAAACAACACTCAAACTATTCTGGGGCTATTTTGATGGCAAGAAGCTCAACAACAGCTAATCAGAACCCAGCTACTTGTAAGGCTCCATGTAAAATGAGGGATGATGTAAAAATATAGGATGATAAAGCCAGGGACAAGCACTAAAGTGGTGGATGTTCTTTTGGAAGGCAAATGGGCTATGTATTAACTGGCACACAGGCATTTTCAAAGAGGACAGGTTTAGGGAACAGATTCAGCAGGAATTGGGGCCGGGGGAGCTTGCATTATTAATATCAGTTCAGGTTGCAGCTGTTATTTTGACTGCTATGGGGAACAAGAAGATCTAATCTAGGAAGTGCTGCACCAAGAACTTCAAAAAATGGGGGAGGGGGGATGCCAAGGAAAGGGATGTACCTTTTTTTTACAGGTCTTATTAGCAGAAATTTATGATTGGAGGTGCTTGTACATGCTTGCAATGTTTGTGTCAAGGAAGAGATTTATCAAAATAACCAATATTGTCCAGAAGCCTTTTTCCAATTCATGGTCCTCAATTGGATTCTTCAAGAAAAGGGCAATCAGGTTAGGGAAGGCTAGATTCTGGATGTAATGGTTTTGCAGAAAACAATGATGCAAGTTCAAGTATTATTGTTTAACTCTTACCAGTGAGGCTTAAGAAGTGTGAATACAAATATGATAAAGAAAGACAATGAAATTGGTGAAAGACATTGTAAGTGCTACCAGTAAAGATTGATGAGATCTCCAAATATTCTGAGAGTTGTTTATTTTTATTTCCTATTTCTAAACCACCCATCTCCTTCATCTTATCACCCCAAATCTCTTGTTGATGATGCCAAACTTACATGAGTTAGAAAAATCTTGTCAGGTGATTTCAGCCATTTTAATACATATAAAATGGAAGGCACAGCATCTGAATGAAGGTGCACCAATTACAAATGCTTGGGATGGTGCTTTAGAGATATTCTTCTTATGACAATTTTCCAGGTACACCGACTTCCCTACTTTTCTTTAAATTATTCCTATCAATAAATTTCCTGGAATTGACTGTAAGGAGTAATAAAGTTACTTCAAAACTTTGATCTTCCTCAATAGTTTCGGGTAGATGTTGAACAGCATGTAGAATTAGAGGAAGCTCCAGAGATGCCATAGGTTGAACAACTGTTCCCTAACATCACCTTCAGAACATGGCCTGACAAGAGGTACTGGAACCACTGTTTCTTCTAGGGCAGTGTTTCTCAACCTTGGCAACTTGAAGATGTCTGGACTTAACTCCCAGCATTCGCTGGCTGGGGAATTCTGGGAGTTGAAGTCCGGACATCTTCAAGTTGCCAAGGTTGAGAAACACTGTTCTAGGATTTTGTTTATCGGGCATCCAGAAGTATATCCTAGTCAGTAGGATCAAAAAGGTATCAAAATATTTAGAAATTGGCTGGTCCATATTCTCACCATCAAATTTCTAGCCTCCATCACAGGATAGTTGCTAGTGCTATATCTAAAAATCTTATCATACAAGACAGTGAGACTGTAATTGCTTCATTTTCCCTCCCGTTTGAGAATATTGGAAATTAGAAACAAACACCTTTCAAGTCACAAGTTTCCTACTTCTGCATCGGGAAAATAAATAAATTTAAAAATTATGTCTTCCAGTATTCATAAGATCATCTTTGGCTAAAATTTGTCCATAAACCAAGTAGAGGGTTAGTCGAGGAGACTTTCTATAATTTAAGTAGTATATGCAAATTCACTATATTTTCATAAAGCAACTATTTTCATACAAATCAGGACCTGATCATTCTTGTCTTTTATTATAGAGGACATTCCTCTTTGAGAGAAGGAGGAAATTGGGAAAGAAAAAAACTACCATTGTTCAGAAAAAGGCAAAATATATAATCAATTCTTGTAGAAAAGTATTTTAATAAACTGCATCAAATATTGAGAAAATATATATGTTAAATAACTCTGTTTTCAAAAGTACAGTTATATACATACATACGTCTTCCACCACACCACCATATATATAGCAACTATATATAGCAACTATATATAGCAACTCTGATGCTTCTATGAAACAATTTTACAAACAGTAGACATTTTCTATTCCTTCCAAACTAATCTTATTAAAAGGCACAACTTACCATCAGGTTTTCTGTGCACTCAGTTGAAATGAATGAAAGAGGCACAAAAAGACTCATTTGAATGGCACTTGTACTTTATTCAACTTTTATTCTGCCAAAGCTTCCCATCAACCAGTAGCAGGATAATGCGAGCCCTTATAGATGACTGTTTAAGAGACACGAGCACTGCAAAATTTACAATGTCTGATTTCACAATTGACATATAATATTATTCGAAAATGAAAGGGACAAAATGATTTCCCCCAAGAAGATTCAAAAAGTTACTATTCTGAATATGGGTATTGAGTTTGTAGACAATAAAATAATAGGCAAAGAAAGATTTAAATGATTTTCTGAAAATGAATCATAACCCCATGAGACATATCTCCATTTTATTTCTGCCTTTACAGTTCCCCATTTAGGAATTACATAAATACAATTGAATCTTGGCTCTTTTTGATATTTAAATAGATCTTATGATGCAAAATGAAATTAAATTACTTAAATGATATGTCTGCACTACAACTTCATATGCTACCATTTAACTACTTAACTGGATGCCAAATAAAGAAAAAATGACATGAAGTTTCTGAAAATGTCCATTTTTTTATCTGGTTTATGATTCTCCCACCTTTTGTGTAGCCCCCAAGGAATCAGTGCACCCATTCTGTTAGTGTGAGAGTTATTAACTCACGTGAATTAAAAACTGGCAAGAAAAAGACCCTTAGAAACAAAGGCATTTACACCTATGCATTCTCTGAAATGACAATATTTTTCTCCATTATTACTTTTCTTTTCTCCACTTCGCATTTTCACTTCAGAAAGATAAAGTGAAACTCCCTGAGAAATACTTCAGTTGAAAACTTGCAAAATACCTTTTCAATGGAAAAGTGAAGAGAGAAGAAATGAGAGAACAAAGTGCACTTCAGACTGATGAGCGCTCTTGATAAAAACCCCATCTGAAGGTCCTATAGATGCCATTGTCTTTTGATATTTGTTCTGTATGTACCGGGCCACACATGCATTGTTGTGAATTATTGTGTCAATGGCAAGCTGGTCCAACACCACTTCTGTGTGTTGATGCTGCAGGCACACTGACCAGTTGTCAGATGTCATCTTGATCAAGCCAAGAATGTACAGGTTTTCCTTTTTGGCTTCATTTTTTCTCTTTTGTGAATACATCTGAGGATATCTCAGATGAATCCAGAAATATGGAATTGAGAAAGTGTTGAAAAAAGAAATCAGCACGGAGGCTGCTATTTTAGTTAAATATGCTATGTTTAAACTAGGACAAGATCATTGTGTTTGAACAAAGCTGCTATAAGTGAGATAGGAACCACCTGATACATCATGGATAAGTTATCTGGGCAAAATATATGCAGTCCATTCCAACTTCCCATGCTCTTCCATACCTGGAAGTTGAAAGTTGAAAGCTAAACTAGCTAAGTGATTTTATGAAGAAAATAATAAAAAGGACACACACACACTCACAATTCTAAAACACTTCATTTTATCATCAATATTTTTCTTTACATAAACAGAAACACGCCAGTATTTTGTGCGAAAAAATATTTTAAATAAACTTTGCTTATTCTTAATCTTTGTACATTCTGATATACATATGTAACAAGGTTTATGGCACCATTACTAGAACCAGAAAAGGGGGAGGGAGGAATAATTGCTTTTGTTATATTCCAGCTTCTATATCAAGCCAGTAATCTTTGCACTATTTCTTAAAAAAATAGTATTATTACTGGGTAGCCTGCAATAATTGGTTTGAACACTCAAAATAAAAATGCTTTCCATCCCCCAAAACTATTATTGCACAAGAAGCCAATAAAGGCATATGGCATGAAATGGTCAAGTCTCTTGGTGTTTAATGTCCTACCCCTCCTACCCACAACCCAAATAGAAAAATAGTACCAGAAGATGAAACACAAAAGGAAATAAAAAGGTGTTCTCTAGCCAGAAGGGTGAGATGTGATTTGCAAATAATTTAAGCTGCTCTGATCATCTTTACACCAGCAAGCATTTTCATTAGGTTTTCTTTAATAAAGTCTTTGCAAACTCAAGGCCTGTGGATCTAATCTTTTTGCTATTATTTTGGCTGGTTGTGTCATTATTTTTTTTAAAAAATAATATAGCTTTTCTCAGTCTATGAACCTGCACAGACTACTTAGTCATGATCTCTACAAGTAGCTGAACCACCCACCCCCTCAAAAAACAAAAACCCTAAATAATATCCAGAGAGGTTTTTTTTTTCTCCCGAACATCCATTTTTAAAAGCTGGTTTCTTTCTAAGCCTTTCTCCTTCCTCCATTCCTTTGAGAATTGATTTGCAATGGCATTCTGTGCAAAATCTGTGACGACTTTAAAAAAAAAAGGTTTTTTTTTAAAAAAAAGCTTTTCCTAGTAAAGCTGAAAAGAAAAGAATCACCCACACTTCCCAGTTTGTGGAAAGTTTAGGGGAAAAAAAAACCTGTCCTGTGTTTCTTTGATGTCACACAACAGTCTCAACCCCAATCAGCTTTGGCGTAAGAATTCGTGGTGTGACTCCATTGTTCAGATCTTCTTCAAACTCCAATAACTGCCCCATGAAATTAAGATTGGGAGAAATGATTGGTCGCTTGCCTTTGACAAACTTATAGGCATCGGTCATAGTCATCCTTGTGTGCTTCATAAGGTATGCAATGACAATGGTGGCGGAACGAGACACCCCAGCCTGGCAGTGGATAAGAAGGCCCTTCCCGCATTGATGAGCTTCCTCTGAAAATATCAGAAACAAAGGGAGATATTGACTTTAATAGAGAAAAGGTTATTGAAAGAGATCAAGACATAACTTCATAATGCAATTCACAGCTTAACATTCACTGGCCCAATTTCATCTTGGGAAGGAGAAGGAAAGGGGAGAGGAAGAAGAATTAGGCATTGTTCAGCTTCACTTTGCCCTTCCCATACCTGATTTGTTTTTGCTAATGTACAAATCAATACAGGGACAAATACACTCAAAGGATAGCTAGGAAGAACATTTAATATTTCAGCAACAACTGAGAAGTTAGAGAAGTCCAGAATCAACTTGACAGAACTATTTTTCTTCATTGTACAGAGAGGAGAACTGGAGAGCAGAAATGGAAGCCCCAAGCTCATGTTCAGAGAGTGTAATCAACACAGAAATTGCATTTATATGAATCAGCACTGCTGCTTATGAAGTATCCAAACAGTCCAAAGTTCATAAACTTTTGAGAAATGTATGCTTTGCTACTCTTTGTTCACAGTAAGCTTTGTTGGAAAAATAGCCTAGAAGAATCCATTTGCTTCTCATTTCTCCAGCACTCCTTGTTTCACAACATTTCTGTCATTAAAACCTCCCATGAAAATTCATTAGAGTCTTGTTGATAAATGAATGGCAGGTGGTGTTATATATACTGAAAAGAAATAGATTGTTTTGCCTGTTTTTCTCAGGGCCCGATAGTTCCGTGTATTGTATCTTGACAGAATTCAGCCAACTTTTAAGAAAGGAATTGGGAACCTTAAGTTGGGACACACTTCTCAGGATATTTTATCACTGGCTGTGTTGCTTCATGATGTCAGAAACACTAGCGCAACAGCATTTGAAAAGCTAAAAGTTCTCCACCTTTCTTTTATTATTTTCACAGCCTTCATATGAATCACATGCATAAAATTACCCTACACACTTGAATATGCACAGGCCAGCAATGCAAAGCATTGGTAAAATGGTCACTGTCTGAAATGCTGAGTTATGTAATTGCCAGACTCATGTCCAACATAGTAGGGAAAATTTATTTAAGCATTAAAAGAATAAAGAGTCCAAGGCAAACTCTGAAACCATGATTTATTTATTTCCAACTTGTCACTGTAATTATTTTCTAATTCTAATGTTAGTGTCAGAAGCAAACTTGAAATCAAAAAGTATTATGTAAAACTTAGATAAACAGTGAAGGTCACTACCCTCATACAGCATATGTATATTTTGATTACTGAAAGAAAAATCTCTGCTTGCTACTATTTCAGTGGTTTCATGTAAGTTAATATAAAGGAAGTTATACTGTACACTATTGGGGGGAGTGTTTTTGAGATTGAATATATTCTCATATCTTCTTACAACACTTTTTCTTCTATCTCAGAGTGCATTTCTAAGAGAGAAGCAATTTCAATATTTACAACTGGATCTTTTCTTGGCAAGATTTGGCTCTCCACGTATCTTGTAAAAGACACATAAATTCAATATGGCAATTCCTTGCACTATTCAAAACTATCCTAAAGAAATTTACCAACAAAACAAGGGAAGGGGGAACAGACCAGGATTGTCTCCAGCTTTGGCTAATTCAGAAAACAACACTGATAGGCTTTAGGAAATGTTACTGTTCTGCAAGTAGTAATTAATGTGATTAATAAATTACATTTCTCCACATTATCAGATCTGGTAGAAGAATCATGCTGAAAGTCCTGTTTTAGGGAACTACACTTGATCCCAGGAGGCCGACTTTCTCTGCCTTATGGAACAATTCCCATCCCCCACCATCACAAAGTGATATCATCTCCATCCTTAATACCTATGGAGATTCTCAGACATCCAGGTTATGGTTGACCGAAAGGTTCTTTTTCAAGAGGCAACTGGACTTTCTGATTTTTCTTTGAAGATGTTTTGCTTCTCATCCAAGAAGCTTCTTCAGCTGAAGAAAGTTCTTGAATGAGAAGCTAAATGTCTTCGAAGGAAAACCAGAAAGACCAGTTGCCTCTTGGAAAAAAACCTTTGGGACATTGCCATCTTTACTTATTTTCTGGAAATCCCTGAATACTTGGCTATGCCATCAGGTTTGGTAGTCCCAGGAGATTGTTAAAATCTGGAGGTTAGCTCCATTATGGCAGTTAATCTCTATTCTGTTGTGGGCTTTATCATTTTTAAAACTTTTTAAAAACAATGTCTGTTTTTTATTCACTGATTTATCATTAAATTTGTTTGCTGTCCATTTCACCTTGAGGTGACTCCTTTTACAATGTTATATACAAAAACGTGTATTTAGTAAAAATAAAACACTATAAAAACACAAATTATCAACTAGGCAGGGAGGATGAACAGGGAGATCTGTTATTTCTCAACAACGTTTTATGTTTATTCTTTAATATATTTATTGTATGTCACCCAGAGTTATTTTGTTTTGTGAGATGGGTGGCCACACACACACACATGCCAGCCAACTTTTGTGGTCACAAAGTTAAATCCTGGTATGCCCTTGCAAGTTGAACAGTGCAATAAACAATACAGAGTTTGCTAGTTAGAAAAAAAAGAGGGGCAATCTATTTTATGGCTCTCAAAGTCTTTATCTGCCAGTTAAAGAATAAATAATCTGTTGGCATGTTTAGTTTCCTAAAGCTAGAAATTTGCTACTAGTTTCCTTTTCCTCTGCAACAAACAGTTATAGTACATTTAAGTTGCTTTGTCATAATAGTCCAGTGCAAATGGGGCAAGGTTTGGATGGTTAGATAAGGTCAAAGTTCTTATTTTGCTATATGGGCTCTGGAAAAATGGATTTGGCCTTGAAGCGCAACAAATCTTCAGCTGATGCAAGAAGTCTCATTCTGTTGCCAGCACAAAGGGAATAGACTAGTTTTATTTAGCAATAGGACTATTAAGCTGCTAAACAAGAACTGTGCAACTTAGACCCACAAAGAATCTTCTGAGAGAAAACTACCAAAAATGGCATATTTACAGAAAGATTAAATCTATGTGCATTTAGTATTCCCATCAATTCTATCTTTATGCCCCAAATTAAACCTCACAAGGAAGCAGTGAAGTAAGCTGGAAGATTTAATCATTTTTCCCCAATCTTGTGTCTGTGGCTGTCTGAGTGTATAGGGCTTCAACTGACATAGTCTTCAGCTAGCATGGCCAATGTTCATGCTAGCTGAAGGATGAGGAAGTTGATGACTAACACATCTGGAAAACACTGTCTCAACTTACCTAGGGGAAAAAATGTATGTTTCTATTGCCACAGATAAAATAGCTCCAAGTATTTTAGCTGAATATTATTTGAAATTCTGAAAGCAGATCATTTTACCTTTTAACATTCTGTCCAAACCCAAAAGCCAAAATGCATCATGCCAGATACAATAAAAAGAAAAGTATTACCTTGAACAACATACATACATACAATCCTTTGCATGTTAGGAAGCTTTGCTGCAACTCTCCCTTCATAATCATTCCTAGTCATGTTTAACTCTGTCCTATTTTTTGCCAGCCTCTTCCCGCAAGCCTCCTATGCAAAATCATATCTTTTGAGAGATGTGTGCAGATCAAATAGCATAAAGCTTTGCGTTCTGCAAAATTATCCTTCTTTCTTGAACTGTATTCTGGGGGAATGTCACCAGAAGACATATGTAATAAAGGACAAGAAGTTCTCATAGCATTGTTGGGTAAACTGGCTAACCTCAAAAAGGTGCGATCAAAGGAAGACCAAAGAAGCACCCATCCAGCCCAGCATCTAAATGCCCATAATCCTCAAATGTTTGTTCAGAATTGCTTTTTAGCAGCTGGTATTCTTGTAACATGCTGCTTTTCATCTTGGAAGTAATAAAACCCTATTGCATTTAGCCACTGAGACTTCTATTCTCCATGAATGTGTATCAACCCTGCTGGGAATCTGTGGCCATAATCTGTGAACCAGATTCAACAATTTAACCAAGCACTATTCTTTTAATATTGTGACTACAATTTCCCAGCTTCTATAATATGGAGTTTATGAAGGCAAAGTTCATCTGAGGTGTTCTTTTCCCAGATCTCTAATCACCTGCACTGGATTGTTGTTTCTGAGATAACCTGTCAATTGATAACCTGTCAATATCCCTATGAGTCTCTCATAAACAGATGTGTTATTCCTTTGAGAGTGTGACAATACAGAGAAGGGATATTAACAAACATCTGCAGCATGGTGTTAGTATGGCATTAATAAAGATAGGTCACAATTCCCTATCAAGCCTATGTTTTACCCAAAAAAGTATCTCTATCCTAATAATAGAAACCTGCAGGAAAAAAAGGTGAATTCTACAAGTGATTGATTATTTTAGAAATGGACCCAGGGATAAATAAAAAGCTTCCACTGTTAAAATGCCCAACCAAAGTAACTTCAATCATCCAACCAACCCTCTGAACCAAAGTAAATCTGCTTTATATTTTCCAACCCAGAGCTAAAGTCACAAGAGCAGCATTTATTTAGAGCAATCTAGTCAAACTGGAAACAAGAATAGTTACCAATGAATTCAAAAGCCTCTTCGAAATACTGTCTGAGGTTCTGCTTGTTGCTATCCGTGGCAGGGAGACGTTTGTAGCTGAACAAACCTTTCTCATAATGGTAGAGAGGGAGGTGAGTGGTGACATTGATTACGTAGCCTATGTTCAACCTCTGGATCTTCTCCAAGTCCTGAGCATCATGTTCATTGCCGAGAAAGAGGAAGGGCAAGATAGGGGTGAGCTCGGCATTCTCAATGTCTGGAGTGGTAGCAATGGACTGAGGTAGTGTACAGGTTACTGCGGCACCTCCACCTCCGCTTTCAGGACACTCCTGAAGTTGGAGGGAATTATCACAGAGGTTTTCGTGGTTCTGCTTAAAACTGCTGAGTCCACCTGCAAGAGATAAGAGTTGAGTTTTTAATGCGAGAAAATGGAAGGAGAGGTGAGAGCTCAGTTCTGACATTCTTAATCTACCAAGCAAAGTCAGAGCTCCATCCTGTTTCTGAAGCTATAATTTTAATTTTCTGCCATGTGATAGAAAGTCAAATCAAAGCTGCTTGACAAAGCAAAGTATCATGGATCACAAAGCCCAGGAATATATTTACTTACTACTTCTTTCATTGGTTTGTTAGTGGTCTCAAAAAACAGACAAGATTCCTCCAAGTTGCAGTAATACTTGTACTCATTTTATATATTTTAAGTTACCCCTGGGTTTATATGTACTTTTCTGCAGCTTAATCACTTTTCCCAATGTCTCTTAGTTCACAGGAGTTGAATCCAGTACCAAAGTTCAAATCAAAATCGAAAGGATGAATAACTCTGGTTTGTGTGTCACAAGAAATGGAAACTATCATTCATTTGAAACCTTTTGCTTTCTTTTTCATTCAAAAGAATAGTGTTTGTAGCTTTCAGTTTTATGGTGTTTATTATGATGTTTGTTTGTTTTTTACATTTTATATCTGCGGCTTTTCCTACAGTGTTGTTTTTTTTTCATTATTGCATGCTGCCCAAAGTCACCTTTGATGAGATGGTGGCTACATAAATTTGATAAATAAACTTCTGAATCAAACCATTTGGATTTCAAAATCCAATTTTCCTCCTAATAAAATTCTGCTTCACAAGAATTACTCTTCAGAACAGATTACTCAAAAAGTGAATTGTTAAAAGACAGGGCACCCACAAGACTTAACTCCCCACCCCCCAATGCCTGAGCAGGCATTCAGGATTGCCTTCTGTTCTCTCTCAGTTGGGACACCGATTCAGAAAAGTAAAAATGTGAAAACTTTCCTTCCTTCAATCCAAATGACTTTAGTGGAGACTCCCCACCTGCCTGGTTGCCATGGCATTGACACAAAGACATAGAATGACATCAGCTTGGCATGACATCAGCTCTTTGAGTGCAAACAATGTAAGAAGCACCACTTTGTTTAAGGGCTTTTGGTACAACTGGGTGTTTCAGAGCCCATGATGTAATGCTAACAGGTGGTTGGACAAGCTTTTGCTTCAGGAGGAGGGGGAGGAGGAGGAGAAAAATACAGTTATGCCCCTTCTGAATGTGTAGGAGATTATAGGTGAGGCAGCTACTAACAACAGAGAAACTTTGTCTTTAATTAAAGAGAAATGCTTCCTTTGGCAAACTGGGCAAGCAGACTTTGGAAAATTGCAGTATATTTTGCTTAAAGCAAAGTCAGCTTAACAGAAAATCTCATTCTTTATACGCATATTGAGAATCAAGAAGTGGTAACTTAAAGGCAATTGTGCTCCCATTATTTCATCTATTGTTGCTCTTCTGTGCCAAAATAACTTTTAAAAGTTTAGACATTCCTAAACTAAGTTCTCGAAGAAAAATATTAAATATGCTAGTCTTTACAAAAAAAAAATAGTTTGTATTTAAAAGATGAACATTAAGTACTAGGATATAGGTGAGGATGTAGTGAGGATGTAGTGAGAAGTCAAGAGTTTGATTTTTCTAATAAGTTAGTAGTTTGCTCAATTCATTTGAAGACCTCCTCCCTGTACCCCTTGAGGGGTTTTGCTATTTTGTTAGCCAACAGAGAAACATTATGATCAAAATCTACAGTAAATCGACAAAGGCATCTCAGAAAGATCAGATTCTTTTGGTCTGAATTCTGTTTGAGCCCTTAAAGGCTTCTTCCTTTCAGTCTGGAGAGAATAATGGGAGAAATCTTAAAACATTTCAAAAGAGAGGTCAGAAGCACCAAATACAGCTTTGGTTTAGCCAGAGGAAATGTTTTTTTCCCTCCCTATCATGAATATTCTTCTTTTTTAAAAAAAACAAAAATTATGTGCTCTAGTTCTTAGGTAGCAGTAGGAGTTTTTCCACCAAAAAGCTGTGTTCCTAATAACGGCTTGGTGAGAAAATGCAACCAGAGTACACTTTTCTACTTGCATAATCAAATGGAAAGCTATACCTGCCTCCTAGTGCACTGAAATGGTTTTTGCTGCTGCTACTGCTGTTGTTGTTGTTGTTGGGCCTGGAGTAAAAGGCAGGGTTTCCTCTCCAAAATGAGCAAAATGAACAAAACTCTGGTGCCAACTTAAGAAAATCTTCCATGCTACTTAAGAAAACATGGCTGGAAAATCTATAGCTTTTTCTAGATACGATCTAGAAAAACAATCTATCTTCATCATTGGCCAAGTTTTTTGGAGATGCTATATGTTGTGGTTCAACGACATATGAGAGTCCGCAGATTCTCCCTGTAAAAGATTTCAGATATAACTAATGTAAATGCAAAGCTCTGGTGAGTCTTGTAGCTACTGGTATCCACAAGATTATAGTCTCCTCATCTCAAACCACATTTTAGACATGGTTAAAGCAAACTCTTAGTATAACTGATCTCTGATACAATAACCTGGAAGGTGGATGATAGATTATAAGTACTAGGAAGACCAGGTATTCATATTTCATATTTGAATTTCTGACAAGAGGAGGGGGAGGAAGGGAAGGCATTAGGAAGATGGTCAGAGAAATGGACAACACTCCGAGGCAGTAATGGAGTTACAAGAATACGGCTGAGAAGGAAGAATGGGTGAGTGATGTGCAGTAGCTAAGGGGGAGAGGAAAATGTTGGGAAGATTGATAGATCAGGCAGGCAGGTGGATATAAGTTGACAACAACTATAATTCTTTTCTCTCACCCTGGCTCTGACCCAATCCATACTTCCCGACTGACAAAATACTAGAAGGAAAAGGGGTCCTTCAACAATTCCTAAGGCTGGCGCTAAGAATGATGGCCCTATCTTTGAAGGGCTGGTGTCTGTTTCAGAATTAACGCACTCTCCTTGCTTTAAAATTCTTTGAAATGAGATTTTTAATTCCCAGTTTGATCTCCAGGATCCTAGTTATTTTGTGCTTTTCTACTTGATCACAGCCTTTTTTTTCTTAAGGGAATGAAAATCTTTAATAATAGTTAACTTTCACATTCATCACACTTGTACTTCTAATGGTTGTGGAGCACAGGAGATGAATAGAAAGAGAACATAACGAAACTCCCAGAACCATTGTGTTTTAGTTTTAAAAGTAGGTAAATAAGTATATTTCCATACCACATTATACTGTATATGCAGGAGTTGGGTTGAGAATGGAAGTATCACTGTTTGCAGACACACTTCGATATCCATTGCATCATGCAAATGTCCAGAAAAAGGCTGGGGCTTTGGGAGAAGACTCCAGCCCTAGCTTTTCATAGTATCAGAAGATTTGCAAAGTATCTTTGCGGTCTAATCCAACCCTTCTGTTCACCGCAGTATCTACTAAAGCATCTCTGATACCTTTTACATCCTTCTACTTACAAGCATTTCCTGCCAATATACAGGAAATATTTCCTGTTTAAAATGGTTTATGGTTTAAAAATATCCCTACACATCTAGAATTGAAGCATTCCTTACTCAATATATAAAATAGGACTGGGTTAAAAATATAACCCATAAAAATTATCAATAAAGCTATGCATATATGTGTACATGTGTGTGTATTTGGACAGCAGAATAAGCATAGCAGGCAATAACTTTAGAAAAGTGTTGTGCAAGAAAACCTTATCTGGTGACGAGTTCATGAGAACTATAAAACACACGTTCTTTTGTGTAATTATGGAGGTCAGGCTTTTGTCAGCGACCAACATATCCATTCATTACTAATTTTATTTATACAATAACTGCTGATAAGAAAAATATGGCATCCAATATTGGGGGGAAAGATCGTATCCAAGAGGTTCATTTCAGGATATATAAAAAACATAGCACAGTACTTGGTTCTCTGGCTGTTTTAAATAAAAGGTCATTTCAGGCATCAAATACATAGTGAAAACTTATTTGGCAAATTGCAATCGCTGTGCTGTTCTCAGGCTTATTTCTGCTTTGCCCTGTTTAGTATTGCTGTCTAATACCTATACTCGGTAGTGGAATCCTGTTATTTCTTTCTCAAAGAGCATATATTACTTGGGCCTATATATATTCCCATTTACAAAAGGCTAAAAATGTGAAGAAGAGGCAATCTACACCTAACTGGCAAGATCACTTTGAGCCATGCTCCTCTCAGGAAGGAAGGAGGATTCAATGTCCAAGCAGAATATCTACGGGAAGCAAGATGGTATTTGCAGCCAGCCAACAGTTAGTAAATGAGGTGGAATTTCATAGTGAAATTCAAGATGCTGGTTGTCACCTGTAATGCCCTACCTGGACTTCCTCTTGATTGGAGAAAAATAGCTCACAAATAACCATGGGACCATCTTTCTCCAATTATGTCTACTCCTCCCATAAGATGAAACATCTTATCTTGAAAGATCCTGGAGCCATCCTTTCTCTACCATCAATCCCATTCTCTAGAATATTGTTGTCTGGAGGTTGCCTGGCCACAACCTTAATGCCAGTGGAAAAAACTATGAAAACTTGCCTTTTGAGACTTGATGCCGGTGTGATTTGTGATGCTGATACCAGAATATAGTTGATAGGGGCGTCTTTCTCTTCATTGCATTCTATTTGTTTATGTACTTTTATATTGTATTTTTACATTATTTTAAACAATGCACACTGCCTCCAGTTTTCAGATTTGATGGCTTATAAATCAAACAAAATAAATCTCAGAGGAACAGAGAAAGATGGAAAGAGGTGACAGCTTTCTGCTGTTCCTCAATTATTTTTCACAAGAAATACTCATATTTAATCAGCAATAAATAATATTACTCTCCTGAAGTGATAACAGAAATTGCTGCCAGTACAGGAAACATTAAAGTGCAAACCACCTACTTGTGCACGTGCACATGCAAATGCACTGTTGTAAATACTTCTAATTCTAAAGGAAGAAAGTGATAATAAGCAGGAAAATCTCAGTCTATTATTCTGTGGGAGAGCAGATGGCTATAATCCCCAGAACAAAATCCTGCATTAGCATCTCAGAAATTCCGGAAGTGCAACAGAGAAGGAAATCTCTGGTTAAAAACCATATGCAACATTTTTGGCTGATGTTTAGATAGGTTTTCATTTTTTTAAAAGCATAGAGAGTCTCTATAATTCAGTTATGTAAATGTATATATTATACACATGTCACATAATCTGAGGGGGGTGGGAAATGAAATTAATTAATTTCCCTTTATTTGACCAATCAGTGTCAAGCAACATCAGTAAGATCTTCGTGTGTAAAAAGGTGTGCAAAACAATAGTGTATTTCATGATTTTCTGGTGTGGTACTCTTCAAATGCATTGAATCATGTGCTATCAAGACCACTGACATGGCCGCTAACCAGGGACAATACTTATTACAGTCTAAATCATTTGATCAGCAGTATGTGGATAAGACTGGTCTAGAAAATGTTTGAACTTCTAGTTCAGGGGTCCTCAACCCCCATTCTGTGGATTGGCACCTGTCCGTGGCATGCCAGAAACCAGGCCATGCAAGCAAGCAAAACCCTATCTATGGAATGCAGGCAGCACACGAAACCACACCCTCTCCGGTCCACAGAAAACCCTCTCTCCATGGAGGGGGTCCCTGGCTCCCAAAAGGTTGGGGGCCAATGATCTAATCAGTCTATAAATAACCCATACACAAATACACACAACATCAAACAATAGAGCCATTTGGGCTAGGGTAAAACAATTAGATTAGCAATATTCAAATTCTAAAATTATTGCTTTTATTTTAATCGAAAGACAAGAGTGGAAAAATGGTAGAGATTTCAGTGTCTGCTCCTTATTATAAAACTTTCAGAAATATACCTATTTCAAACATTTAGTCAAGGATGTCAGCGACAATCATGAAGTCCTATAAGATGGCCAATGTTTTATAAATCATCTTGGAAAAGCAGATAGACTCCACCCAGGAAGGAAAGCCTTTTGAATAATGAAATCTGATTAATTTAGAAGATATGGGCTTTAAGTTGACAGCCACATTGACAAAAGAAAATTGGAAGGTACAATAGATGTAATGAAAACACGATTTTCACACAATCTTTGGCAATGTGTTATTAGCCAGACAGTGAATGAGAATTATTTCAGTATCAGTTACCTGTATTTTATAACAAGCAAGTCAGTTCACAGGCACAGATGCTTGAACATAGCAATATAAGAAATCAAAACAAATCCCCATTTACTTTTCAGTTGTCAGTGATGTTACATAACAAAATAGTACCCACCAGTGGGGGGTTTCTCTTACTGTCACTACTGGTACACTGATCACGTGCTCCCGCATTCTGTTCATGCACACACCTGACTTGCGCTGTATGCATGTGCACAATCCACCGCCCCTGCAACAACCAGCTGATTGTTGGGGCTCGCACAGGCACATCACGCTGTGTGCACATGCACACTTTGCCGTTCCCATAAAAACAGGTATAGAGTGGGGCGAGTGGGCCAAAAGAGCCACTGTAACGGTATGCTCTCAGCTGCTCCAGGCCACTACAGGTACGCCCATACTGGACCGGACCCGCAACAATCCATCTCCGTTACCCACCTTATAAACAATTAAATTTCTGGCATTTGTCATTGGCTTCCAGGCTAAAAAACAAGCACTGGTCTATCTGGATATTCCAGAAAGCTCCTATAGATGAACTTTGTCTTTTTAGGTCAGACCGTTGCTAAAAATCATGGGCTATGCCCTATGTGACATTTTACAGTTGCACCAATTCATTTAACTCAAAGGGTTTAATGAACCACTCAGGAATACATTTGGGCTTTCTACCACTTCAGCTATAAAGTTTTAGAATATAAGCAAAGAGATGGCCCACTTTAGTAAACAATAGCAGGATTTGGATAAGATATCATCAGCTTGGTGTATATTAAGCATTCTCCAATATCACCTCTGGTATTTATAGGTCATTTTTGGGACCACATACATTCTTGACATCATCCTTTGAAGCTAATGTGGAAGATAACAAAAAGCTATTTTTAAAAGATAATGGAGATTTAAAATTCTGGTCTGTTGGAAATGCCTGAAGGAGGACTTTTAGACTGAAGAGTTCTCAACTACCTTCCTGCAATTGAAACAGACAAAAAACTTACATAATTGGTGTTGGTAGCCTTATAAAGTCAGATTTCCTCCAGCAATTGCTATTGAACATGATAGTTTATTCACAAAAGCTTTCACTTAGATTATCTCCAGAAGCAGCTCTCAGTCAGTGCAGCATAGAAGACAGTATTCTGAGACAGAAGACTGGTAAGAATTGGGTTTAACTGCCCAGTTACTAAAATACTGATTCAAAGTTACAATTCTTAAGAGAATTCGTATTAGATATTCTTCCATAGAGGAAGAAAATTTTGGAGAACTCTTATGGCAGCCAAAATATATATACCGTAGGTACATAAATGGTATATCTTTTACTGTACATTTCTGAAACCTCGTGATTCCTCTTGTTTCAATTAAATCTCATCAGGGATTTAATTGAGTCATCTTTTAATTTAATTAAGTCATCAGGGAGAAAACTCTTCCCCTCTGTGCTTACTTTGTAGCAATGCTCTTGTCACAATTAAGACGAAGTCTCACTCCAGAGATTGTTAGGAGAAATCCTTTCGTTATTAGAAAAATGCATAGCAATTGACCAACCACATTTCTTAACCAAAATGTGCTAAAGAATGCCTGCCTGCCCGTCCGTCCGTCCGTCCATCCATCCATCTATCCATCCATCTTATAGAGCTGCCCATCACATAAGCAAGTGACTCTGGTGATGTACAATAAGTGGCATACAACAAAGCTAAAACAATAAGTATCTAAAATCATTATCATTAACAAATATTAAAAACATTTTGAAACTATGAAAATAATTAAACAAGAATAATAGATCAGAAGATGTTAATAGTAATGGAGTCACTTCACTTGTTCAACCATCGTCTGTGGTCCCCAGGCTTGCTGGCATAACCATATCTTGAGGAAACTTCATAAATTTAGAAGTGATGGGGCCATCTTTAACTTGTGGGAAGGGAAAAAAGAGATTCCACAGTGAGGGGGCCACAGCAGATTCAGCAGTCTTTAAAGGATGTTTATGCCTAAACTAGTCTATACTATCTTAACTTAAATCTGTTAGGATCCACATTCCAGAAGCAATGGGAATGCATACATGTTCTCTCTGGGAAAAATAGGAGCTTGTGTTATTGTTCTCTGTCTTTATTTCTCCACTGTTGCAGTTGTATAACTGCATAATAAAATGGCACAAGGTGACAGATCTTATTTAAAGCTCTCAGCTGTGGATATGAAGCAGTGGTGGGATTCAGCCAATTCGTATCTATTGGGGGAACTGGTTGTTAACTTTCTAAGCAGTTTAAAGAACCAGTTGTTGGAAGAAATCTCATTTTGATGTTCCCCCCCCCCCCCACTTTACAGGGCTAATCCTGCAAGGAAGGCCAGAAGGAAACATTCTGGTGTTGTTTCTAGACTAATCTTTATTGCCCTGCTTATAGAAACTACCTCTCGGGTTAACCTTTACTACATTGTAACAGCTCAGGTGAAGCGCCCATCAATGTGAGTAATGTTGAATTGGCCACACCCACCCAGTCACATGATCACCAAGCCACGCCTACTCAGGTGGTCATTAGGGCAGAGAACTGCTTGTTAAATTATTTGAATCCTACCACTGATATGGAGCCAACCCATCCCAAAACTATAGGGATATGTAAAGAAATCAAACATGGTTGCAGTGTATTTTGGTGATTAAAATTGTGAGTTGAAGATGGCTCTATGTCCAGAAACCAATCCTCAGGTATAGAAATCAGCAATCAGTAATTTCCACCCTGATGTCTGACTGACTAGACAAGACATATCTGCATGCAATAGAAGAACCTATGAAATTGGTTGTGGCTCCTGAATCAATCAGGACTTCAGATTTATTATATAAATAATTGAGAGTGAACAGCAATAGGCAATATAAAACACTGTATGTCTAAGGTCCCTTAAATTGCTGGGTGTCCCCTGCTCCTGACACTCCACAAAGAACTGTGTCATTTTCTACCAAAGTAGGCTTCATGTGAATAGAATACTTAGTTGGAAAATAAACCTTGAAGCTACAGCTATGACAGCAATTCAAGATAGGAAATTTCATTCTAGAAAACTAGTACAAATACTCCCAAACGCCATAATATAAGCAAAGTCCTTGCATATATTTGCATTACTTTTCTACAGTCCTCAGTGAGGTCCATTGGCTTCAAATTGCATTTGAAAAATCTGATCAGAAGAGGGAGGACACAGAGAGATAATAGTGGTAATTTTGCCTTTTTTCCATGCATAGTATGCCATTGTCCTTCAGTTCTTCCAACTACAGTTATACACTGAAATAATCCTTCTTAAGAATTTGAGCAACCTATGAAACAGTTTCTCTTCCAGATCACCAGATAGGACTTCCTTTAGTTAATTAGCTTAAGCCATTTCATTCCAGTCCATATCTCAAATCAATAATATTTATTTATTAATCAAGCGATTATATAGCAGGCCATGATTATATGCCTATACTTGGCAATTAACTTGTGGCAAACTGTTCATTTCATGGCTAGCTATCACTCTTCCAGCAATGTTGTCTAAGGCAGCTTACAGTATGATCATAAAATTAGGATACTCTCCTGGACAGGATTGTGATTTTCCAGATGTAAAACTGCTCATATACCTGCTCCTCTTATTTATAATCCAAGTACAAATTCTTTGTTAGAATACTTAGAGAGGAATTCTACCTGTCTTAAGCAAATGTATAATTTATAGCTAAGTGATGAACGTCTTAAATCTCTCTGATATTCGATGCAGAGCAAGGTAACAAGGTACCATAAAACTGTGAAGCAACTGGTAGTTCCTGGACTTTTCCCCATCTGCCATGTGGTCTAATTGTTTGGGTCGACTGGTTAATCTACAAATCTACATGAGTCACTCTAGCAGATCCATTTGATCCTTATACAAAAGAAGGCATTAACTGTAGCATGGCAAAAGAACTGGTCACCATGGTCCAGCTCTAGGAACTTGAAGCAAGCACCTTTACGGTAGAAGTAAACAGTTGCTGAAATTGTGGATCAAGCTTTAACCCACAGGTAGGACTGAATCAAGAATTACAACATGGAGAAAATAGGAAGCCAGAACCAAAAAAAGAGGTACTTCTGTGATTCAAGATCAAGCCCTATATATAGAAACAATAATCATGCCCTCTTGTTTTTTGTTTTTCTTCCTGCTCCATCTCATGCACTATTTAGCCCTTCTCTTTTGAATGGCTGACCTGTTTCCATCTGTCCTTTGTTTTTGTAATTATCAGATTTGTAATCAAATTGTTTTCACTATAGGAACTTTCACAAACCAACTCCTCCCATTTACCTACTCCCAAAAGAATCTTCCAGGATGACGCATTTGTAAAAAGACAAAGGTTCCCCTCATACATATGAGCTAGTCATTACCAACCCTAGGAGGCGGTGCTCGTCTCCGTTTCAAAGCCAAAGAGCCAGCGCTGTCCGAAGATGTCTCTGTGGTCATGTGGCCAGCATGACTAAACATCAAAGGCGCACGGAACACTGTTATCTTGGGAGTGATCCCTATTTTTCTACTTGCATTTTTACATGCTTTCGAACTGCTAGGTTGGCAGAAGCTGGGACAAGTAACGGGAACTCACTCCATTATGCGGCACTAGGGATTCAAACCGCCGAACTGCCAACCTTTCTGATAAACAAGCTCAGTGTGTTAGCCGCTGAACCACCATGTCCCTGACTCATTTGTACTACTGTACAATAACTAAATCCTGAGCATTCTATAAATATGCAAGATCATTCTCCTTTTATCCCGCATATACTTATTACCTGTAGAAGCCAATTTATAAAGAAGCTACATCCTAAATTAGTTCATGAGCAATCTAAATTGAATTGCAGCCCTTTCTGATTCTTGAAGTAGCTAATGGCTGACCCTTGAGCAACAGGCAGCTGTTAAAAATTGGAAATAAAATAGAAGTAAATTCAGGACAAGGAAATGATCCAAACTACTATACTCAGTTTCTCAACCTCCCTGAATGCCACTGAGCTGGTAAGGATACCAGTCCGATCCTTCTACTTTCCATTACATCCTGGGAGAAGTGAAAAAAAGTTCCCATTGTCAAAGCCAGGAAGCAATGGATTTTGAATATAACTAAGATCAAAAGCATCCACATTCTCATCCAGACCTTAGTCAAAACATGAAGACACATGCCTCTTAAAATTGAGCTGGGGTGAGCAGTATTTGTGTACTGTGCAGAAACAAAACAAATTTAAAGCTGAGGAACTGAGAAAATGGACAAAAGCAAAATTAATAAATTCCTAATAATCAGGGAATGTTCTACAAAGCAGCCCTTTAGTGACTGCCTTGTTTAGCAATTCACAATGGTGTGGAAAGAGTAACACTGTGACCAGTCCTCACATTTATTATCTTTGCACTTCTGTAAGGCAAGAGAAAGCTGAAGTAAGATAATAAAATCAAGATATTTCACTTAGCAACTTCTTTCTTTAATTTCTGGTTCTAATTGTGGTCACTAAATGGGGATTACCTGTATATTATCTGTCTGTCCGTCCGTCTGTCTGTCTGTCTGTCTGTCTGTCTGTCTATCTATCTATCTATCTATCTATCTATCTATCTATCTATCTATCTAAATGTAAGAAAGATATATATACACATATACATACATACAGGAATGTATACCACATAGTAATACTAAGTTGTATATATAAATAGTCCTCAACTTACAACTGTTCTTTCAGCAACCATTTGAAATTATGATGGTGTTGAATGAAGGATCTTTTCTTTAAATCCACCTCATAATGCATTTCCTTTTATTTTTTACTAACTGGTAAAAATTGCAGAATGCTATGAATGTGGAGCCAGATCTTAGAGGTATGAATCACATTACTTATGAATAAAAAGTGGCAATGCTGAATATATTTAGCATATTAGATCTGGTAGATAATGTGCCTGAAGAACTATGGATGGGAGTTTGTAACATTGTATAAGAAACAGCAATTAAAACCATCTCTTTTTAAATATCAATAAGCAAATGCATCATTCTAGGTGATGGGGAAAAAGAAGTAAAAATACTCAATTGTAATGAAGACAGTCATCTGTATTAGCTAAAAATTCTAGCACCAAATTAAACAAAATACTATTAGAATGAAGAAAGTTCTGAGCTATTAATCTTTATGACACTGCAAAGTAATTTTATGATTGCAATCTTGATATTACTCAGAATTTGAAATGTGACCTTGAAGGCAGCACCATATAATCACAGATCTTAAATCAGAATTTTCTTAGACTGTTTGATAATCCAGCCTTACTAAACATGGCCAACCACCTAATGTAATTTGAGAAACTTTTATCTAAAGTAGTGTTTTTAAAACTATTTGAAGAAAATGCAAAATCCCTTCATAGAATTCAGATGAAGTATTTTGCAGAGAAAGCTTTCAATCTTCTTGTATAAAAGATTTTACAGATCTCCATACCAGACATTATTCACCTGCTTTCTGTTTTCAACTTTTTTTTATATCAGTTGGCTATATATGAGCTGGCAGTTATATTGGATGGTTCACATTAGCCACAACAATTTTAGGATTGGATTACCTTCTGACCACATACAAAGGACACTGTATTTGAAGTCAGCACTTGCAAATTTTATGCTCATACTTAAGCAATTAATCTAACAGGGCATGCCCTTGAGTTTTCAAAGTATTAGCAGTGGGAATATGGAGAGAGTGAGAGAGTAGCTGTTCAGGAGGGAAAAAAATATTTGGATAGATCATACCTGTGGAAATACTGCAAACAGAAATAATATGAAATTGTAAAACTAGAGGCATCTCTTGTGCTGTTTATTTTTTGAAAGAAAAAAAATATTCTAATTCAAACAACAGTTGCCTCAATCCATTCAATCACTCAGGACCAAAATCCAGCCAAATGGAATGTAATTATGATCAGGTGGAAAAAATATATGCAATTTTTTAAAATGTGACTTTTTTTCCAAAGAGCAGCTTGGGACTTCCTCCCATTTTTTCAAGTTATGTAATATTAAATTGAACTTTGCTTAACTCTTTAAACTATCTTTACCCTTACCCAATTTGACAGACTCCAGGAATTCATTATCCACACAATCAACGGTTATATTATAACCTGTCAATGCCTCCAAGTTCCTTTACATACTGAAACTCCTTGCAGGAAGGGCCTCCAACCTTTTGGGCACCAGAGACCAATTCTGTGGAGAGAGGTTTTTCTGCAGACCGGAGGTAGTGTGGTTTCACGTGCTGCCTGCATCCATTGGATGGGGCTTCAGATGGCCCGGATTCTGGCATGCGGCCCAGTGCTGGTCCACAGACCAGGTTGGAGATCCCTGACTTATAGTCTTCAAAGTTCTTCTCAAACCCATTTTTCCCCAGGAAGCTTTGCATAGCATAGATGTACTTGAACCAATAATAACAAAAGTACCCTAAAACCTATTTACATCTAAAGGGACTTGAGAACCAACACATTGACAAATCCCAGATTGATTCTCCAATCTATATAGTCTGGAATCTTATTTCTTCAGTGACCAACAATTTAGTAGCCAGCAAGGTATGAAAGCAATACTCCAGCAGTCCCAGATTCTTTCCTGTTTTAACTTCAGCTGGATCTCAGTCTATTATTCTCTCCAATCTGCTTAGATCTTACTCTTACAAATCAACTCTCCTTTGACTCAAGCTCAGTTCCTGGTTTTTTGGCAACCACAGAGACATTATTTGCCAATACCATTTTCTGTTTCTTTTTTTCCCCAACTGCTCTGCATCCAGCGCATGCTATAGTGGTCTCCCATTGATGTTACCTTGCTTAGCTTTTGGAGATCAGCCAAACCCAGCTAGATGCTACCACTGAGTTGAGCATTAGGTAAAATCAAATATATGAGTATCAAACTATATACGTAAGCTCACTTTGTGAGCTACTGTAATGAGGCAAGTAAATTCTACCTAGAATCAGCAGCCCTCTGACTTTACTCTTTTCCACCAGAGGTAGTATTCAGCAGGTTCTGACCAGTTCTGAAGAACCGGTAGCAGAAATTTTGAATGATTTGGAGAACCAGTAAATACCACCTCTGACTGCCCCTGCCCCCATCTATTCTCTGCCTCCCAAGTCCCAGCTGATTGGGTGGAAATGGGGATTTTGCAATAACATTCCCCTGAAGTGGGGAGGGAATGGAGACTTTACTGTATCCTTCCCCTGCCATGCCCACCAAGCCATACCACACCCACCAAGCCATGCCCACAGAACCAGTCTTAAAAAAAAATTGAATCCCACCACTGTTCCCCACCCACTAATTTCTGAAGGCCCCCTTCCCACCTAATTTCCCAAAATGATGCTCCTTCATTTGGGCTAGGAAAGACATAGCAGGAAGCATTGGAATATTTGCATCATTTGAATCCTTCTTTCAGAGACTTTCAACATCATGGATGAGTTTCTTTCTATAACTGGAGCATCCAAGAGTTTAACTGATGCAAATTTCATACTGTTTTCCTTCCCAGCTTTTAACATTCAATAAGAATGTTCTTTTCTAATTCTTGGAGAAAGGGAGAAAATAATTGCAATCCAATAAATATCATATGGTTTTATAATACAGAAAAGTTTCAACTGCTTTTATAAAGAGTGACAGAGAATTCACTCACAAGGCAATTCATTAATTTATGCACACATTTTATTTTAGCTCCAGCTAAAGGCACTCTATCATTTTGCCCAGATTTAGTCAGCAGGAACATACATAGAAAGTGACTTGTGTGAAATATTAATACAGCCATTTGGAGCTTTTATCGCTGATTTGTTTCTTCTTCCAGCCAGCACTGTATTGGTATCTAATTCAACACTGTTTGCCCTTCATTGCAGCCGTGGTTCAGGAAAAAAATCAGCAGCTGGTGCTTGTCATGTGGGGGATTATGCAAGCATTAAGACAACACAAAGGGCAACATTCAGAAATTTGGAAAAGGGGCAGAACAAGAAGCCCCTTGGATGTATTTAGCAATCTGGAACTTCTAACATATTGAACTTTTAATGAAATGTAAATACGGCTCCTTTGCTAAAGTTGACAACTTCACTCCCTTTGGGCTTTTTAGCAATGTTTATGCCTGTTCAAAAAATTACAATGTACAGTGATGTTAGAACCGAGATGCAATTTCTCAAATTAATTTTCCATGATGGGTGGATGATGTCCGACCCCCAATGCAATGGAAAATGTAGAAGTAGAAATATCTGAACAAAGCTACAGCTGTTCTGAAATCAAATGGAGTCAATTCAAGGAACACAATGATATAATTTAAGAATCAATACATTATCTTTTAATTTCATCCAACAGTCAGCTGTGCAAACATATTCAATTTCTGTTTGGATAGATAAAAAAACAAGAACTTTCAAATCAGCATTCTTAAGACGAAAATATATCACCTACCACAACAGGAGCATCAGGCTAGCTGATCAAACCTGCCCTAAATCCTCTATTTTCCCATAATAAGCACAAAATAAAAGCAAGAATTCTGTTTAGATAGTGAACCAATGAGGCACATGATAATGCTAAATAATAACTCTGCCACTACAGACAAAACAAATTATGTTTACCCAAGAAAGAAAAACCCACAGTATTTCCCTCTCAACAAGCTACTGCCCTTTGTATCACTAATCAGAATACATGTCAAGCTATCAAGTAACAGTAAGAGCTTAGAAAGAAAATAGCATGAATGCATGTTTTAATAACACTTTCTAAACTGCAGCCATATAAAATGAAAAAATAATTAAACATTAATTTCAATAAGATGAATGCAGGATAGAAAATCCTGGTAGGGTATGTCACCATCACACAATAAATTACCATCTGAGTTCTGGCAATAAACATTCCTTAAATGCTTGCATAAAAATAAAGGTACCCTGATCCCTTAAGTAAAAAGTAACTACCAACAGATAACTGATAACACTCCACATGAGGGTAAATGTTCAACCTGTATTATCCTATTCAAAAAGGGGTAGGGTATGTCTCACATTAGATGATCTTTCCTGAGGGTTACAATACAATTCAGAGCATGCTTTTACCAAAACAGTATATCTTTCGGAAGTGCTGGGAGTATAATTTTTAAAAAAATCCTTGTGATTAATTAAGAATTGTGGTCATTCCAGTCCCATAAGACTGTAAGATAAGAGAACATTTACCTGAGATATGTTTTAAGATTTAGTTACTAAACCTGGCTATTACCAACAAGGTTTTCCAATTAGTTGGTTATACTGCATAGGAAACAGAAGTAAGCTGTTCCTGTATTCACTCTGGCTTTCCAGTCATTCTCATTGTAGTTAATTCCTTTGCCTTAAATCAACACTTCATCTAATTACTCACCAACTTTCTCGCTGAAACCCTTGTGTTTTTCAGAAATGGGCTAAAAAACTTTGTGCTTTTTTAAAATGTTACTGTCCCTTGCCATACCAAAAGTATTGATGCAGGCTGCCTAATTCTCCTGCTAGAATCATTTGTCTCTTGTGGCGTTCACCACATAATTGCTTTTAATTTTATACTTCCCTCTTCCGGTTCAAATACTCCTATATTGTTTCAGCATATTTTGGCATTACATTGGCAAAATTACAAATTCTTAACAATACTGATCAAACTCTCTCAAATTCCAATTACTAGTGGAGGCCCAGTTAGCATCACCCATGATAAAGATCTAGCATTCAATCATCACTAACAAAAATTTTGGCAAGACTTGCACTGGCGAGAGATGGAAGTACACAGCCCATTCCAATCACTTGCCATACTTAAAAAACTAGCAAATATGTTCATATGTCATGCAGAAACATGATTCCATAGTCTTTTCCTACCAGTACTCATTCAATAGGATGAAAGAGAATTCATTCTGGAATGTTTCTTTCCAAGAAGAGAAATTCTTAGTGGTAGAGTACAGTATTCTTCTTGCACATTCTTAATTACACAGTAGCTGCTGCATTCAATTGTTAATCAATGATCTATTAATCTACTGGTGCCTGAATCACCACATTACAACAAAATCAAAGAGAAAATTTTCAAGGGGTTTCTTCAAGTTGGAATGACTGGGAAGCCAGGAAGATTGTGGGGTGATGGGAACACCAACATTCAACTCAGATGTATCAACCAGAGAAAACTGAAAGAAAATCTTAAACAGTCTAGATTAGTAGAAAAACAGAACCATCTGTTGCAAAGCAAGAAAATTGTGAAGAAATTGCAAAAGAGGTTTCAACACAGCATTATTCTATTATGACTGAGTTTCAGTGAAATAGCACTTGGTTTTTAAACTAGTATGATCTTGAAAGCTTGTGTGTTCTTCATCTCAGTCAACAACCGATGTTTGGTAAGATCAGAAATAGTCACTTCAGAGTTGACAAAACTCAGAAAATTGTTGAGAAAGCAAGTTCTGCTAGAATAAATATGCTGTCATGTTACAAATAGCACACATAAGCAGTTCTCTATACAGAACTGTAGGAAGAAAACATGATATTCTAACTAAGAAAACCACTAAACAAACTTTTTTCTCTGGGTTCAAAAAGTCCCATGATGTACCATTGGTTCCTAAAAATGAAAGAGGAGGAGCTCTAAAACTACACCACACTACCAAACAAAATAACAACTACATGAAATCAAACTAAAATTACAGCTAGTTAGTTGGGATACTCTCAATTATCATATTTCTTCTGTTGCTATATATGCTTGTGTTACTTACCAGTCAGTCAAATCTCAAATAGAGAGATATGTACTGAAGTTAAACATTTCTTTATTAACTGTTAATGGATATGATGTAGTATGTAGATAACACTTTGGAATTATCAGTACCAATGATTGGAACGACTATTATATTTATTCATTGGGTTTGGATTACATCTGCCCCCCAGGGCCAAACCTTTAAGTATTATTTTCTCTAAATTTATTAGAATAACATTCCATAAAGTAGACTAGACTAATAGTGGCCACAATACTATCCAATCCATCTGTCCACTAATAAGGACATATCTATTGTCAGTGGCACACTTAGGACTTCCTATAAAAGATAAAGTACCATCTGGGGAAGAAACAATCTGTTATTACCTTTTATAGGAAGTCCTAAGCGTCATGTCCCATACAAAGGCTTCAACACTGAGTCCTTGGCTTGTGTATTGAAGTCTTTGTTTTGGGACACGCATTCTTCTTTGCCAAGGCTTGAAACCAATTCTTCTGCAAATCAACTAGAGCACAAAATGGCTTACATAGCTTGATGTGTAGGTATTCTTCAATATAACACTGAATTGAGTTAATTTAAGTGTCCATGACTAAGTTTTTAAAGGGTTAAATGTAGGTGTGGATTAATTCTTCCCTTTTTATATTCCCAGAACACACTGTCCTTTGCTGATCCAAACAAACACAGGGAAACAGAGTCAGTAACTAACCCATTGAGCTTTCAAGGCTGGATCTGGAAATTAAGTTCCTAGTCAAAGGTTCAAACTACTACATCATACCATTGGTTCATTTGCACATATCAACTTAAAGAGATCAATTTAGTACAATATAAGAACATCTGTAATTATTAGTTAGACACTATCAATCCAATGTGTTGAACCCCCAATTCATAATCCATAGCCAACATAGCATATGGAAAACATTAGTCTGTATTCCAATCATCTCTCTAGGTCATTTGTCAATGCTACAGGTAAGTTAGTAATCAAGATAGATTACTTCTGCTTTATGAAGGAACTAGGAGTTATTCAGCAGAGTTGCATAATAATAGAACAATACTACAATTACCAAGCTGCAACTGGTGAAAAAAATGGTCATAAAACCCACAATTTTGGAAGATCCAACACATCTGGAGATCCTCAGGTTGGGGACAATCAGTTTATGTCACCCTAGTAGCATAGGTTTATATACTACAGAAACACTGTGCTCAGAGAAATAGGAGAAACAGAATATAAACATCTAAAATTCATATAGTAAAGATAGGATAGGACCGCTGCTCATATAATTAAATAAGTTTTTATCTGTACATTCCAGTAGGTAAATTTTTAATATTATTAATAACATTCTGGCTTTCTATATGGCTCAAGCATTTATTTATACTGAAACACACACAGAAAAAATCCACAAAATGCACCAGACGTCTAGAAGAGTGAAAATATACTTGATCGAGGTCACCAGGCAGAGCTGTAAATTAAGCCTGTAACTTAATCAGGAGAGGTGGGGGAAGGCAGGGGGGAGGCCAGTAGAGTCTCTCTGATCAGTTTCTCCTCTGTGTGACACTGAACCACTGAAATGGCAACAGCGCAGTCTGCATGACAGGCAGCACCAAACATGGAGAACATGGTCCTAGGCAAGGAGGGAGGGAGCGGAGACAAACTTGGACAGGGCAGTTAGCAACCAATGTTTACAAACATAAACCAGGAAGATCAGATGGGCCAGCCATAAATTATGACTGGATTGCAGTCAAGAAAGAGTCTCACTCAACATAAAAAGCAGAACAGCTCCATAGCCCAACTTCAGTTTTAGTTCAATATCTAAAAACAAAAATGGCATCACACGCAGGGCATTAAGAGCTACTGAAGCATGATGGAAAAAATTCCATCTGACAAGTGAAATTGAATAACAAACACCTCTCCAACCACACTGCAAGCACAGAGGCCGAAGCACAGCCTTGTGATAATATGCATCTGTGGTCCAAATCCCACTTCCAAACAAGGCTTTCTCTTGCTATTTTTTCAAATTGAGATTTTTTTTTAAAAGGACATCAGCATACAGAGAAATTAGGAACATTCTTTTTCCTGCTTGTATTTTTCCTGTCATCATTAAATTTCAAAAAGGATTCAACCAGCAATTGGAAAAGGAGTGTGTGTATGGGGGGGGGGGGATAATCTCTCTTTTCTAAAGCATCTTTAGATTTATGTTTTTGCTAATTTTAGATTCCCAGCTTCAGAATACAAACGTAGCAGTGTTTTACTAGGATATGATGTGACAATGCTTTTTACCTCAAATCAGGGGTTGGGAAGCTTCAGTGTTTTAGCTTTTCAATGTGTCCTTACTTCTAAAGATTTAGACTCCTGATTCTCTGTCAGACTTCATACAAAAAACATGCACACACCAAGAAATCACAGTAAACTCAACTTCAGTCTTCTAAAAATCGGGACTGAATATATGGAACATTGTCTGTTTAAAAGTATTATAATTTCCTTTTACTATTCATGGATTTCAAAATTATTCAAGAATAAGAAACCATGCCCTGAAATGGAATAAATAGAAGCTAAGAAAGATTGGGATTGTAACCTGGATAGGCTACCACCTGGGAATACCAGAACTGTGGGATCGACTGAAAAGTTGAATAACTTCTCAGAAGGCAACAATAAATGATTTGTTTACCATTGCCAATAAAATTGCAAATACAGACCCATGAAAGCACCAAGAGCGGAGTTTGAATCATAGGTTTTTACCAATTACCAAAATGTCATAATTATTTGTCAATTAAAAGAGCATATCAGCAGTAAGGTTTTTATGTTCCATATAAAAATAATTCAAAGTTTACTATATTTAATGAGGTTTTAATAATTATGACTAACACAATTATGAATCCATAAGCTCCATTTGCTTTTTAGGGAGTAATCACTGTTTTCATGTTCCTTTTTTTCTATATTCCTTTTTTTCAAAGTGGAAATGGTTTTAAAAATATGTAAATGCAAGAACCAATGTTAACATTCCTTAATCTTTGGTCCCTTATGCAGATCCCCAAATTAATTCTTGAATAAGACCAAGTGCCTTTCTCTTGATTACAATCTGTATCTACAGATAAGACTTCCCCATCCTAATGTTTTCTGACTGCTTTTGACTCCAGTCTCCAAAATTCTTAGTTAGTATGTTTGAGAACTATGGGATCTCTGGAAGGCACCAGGTTTAGGGGAAGTGACTTTTGGCCATGCTGTCCTCAGATACACAGCAGCAAAGTGTTAGTCTTTTTCCTTTCTCACCATTCCAGGAGCATCTAGAGGTAGTAGAAGGACTTTGAAGTCCTGTGCTCATACAGAGATGGCTACTATCTAGGGATTGTGGCCATCTTGACTATTCTGCAACACCACATAACCTTTTCCCAATCAATTCTCTTAAAGCTTGTATTAAAAAAATACCAATTTAAGAGAATATAAAATCCTTGCCGTAGCCATTTTAAGATGAATTAATGTTTGAAGACGTGTCAAAGACTAGCTACCTTCCTTCCAATGGAGACAAGGGAGTCCATCCCAGTTTGAATCTATGAATCACAGTAAAAGCCATTTTTAAACTGGATTTTCCATAAAGCCTTTTAGTGAATACCTCCCACTTCAGAAGTCAGGCTAGCAAATAATTTCTGTACACAAGGAAACAGAGTGAGATCTGCTTGTAAATCTCTGCAGGTTTATAACAGAAAATTAGCAGGAATGATGGGGGATGTTTAATTTTTTTGCCTAAAAATAATTTGAGTTCACTTCCTAAACTGAAAAAAACAACCTAGCCACAAATATTATTGTAAAGGTCCTAAGCACACAGAAATAGAGTAGTCTTTGGCATCAAAACACAGTACTACATAGTATATTTAGGTGTTTTCTTTCCATTTCATCTACAAAGTGATGTTCATTGACACCAGTGGAAATCTTAGAATATAATTGTTTGTAAAATCACAGCCATGGTTCCCAAATATACCACAATTGTATGCGTGTTTACAAAGGGATGCTCTATTTACAAAGGCACGAGCATAATCTTCCACTGGCCAAGGTGCACAGGGCTTAGTCAAGGTGCTTTCCTAAAGGCCTCCTCGTGGAACCAGTTCTGTAGGGGCAAAAAATAAAAGGAAAACTATTCATTTCCTTAGTAATAGGAAAATGAAATGCATATGACCATTATGCAGCCTTTATTGGCAGAATCACACAATTAAAATGGTGAAATAATCAATATTTTGCATGAATTATGCTGCTGTGTAGTTTTCCATATACCGGTAGTAAACTCATGAGAAATCCGCAAGATCTAATAGCAGGATTGGATTTTACTTGTGGTAACTAAAAGAGTTGCCTCCCATTGGAATACAACTGTTTTGCTAGATAAGTTCCCCAAAACAATATTTGTTAGAAGATATCTGCCTTATCAGAACCCTGGCAGACAGCATTGAAAATCTTGAGGTCAGAGGCAGAGAAACTGAATCTAGTTATGGTAGGTTCAGTTCAGAGGTGGTATTCAGGAGGTTCTGACCAGTTCTGGAGAACCGGTAGTGGAAATTTTGAGTAGTTCGGAGAACCGGTAAATACTATCTCTGACTGGCCCCGCCCCCATCTATTGACTGCCTCCCGAGCCCAGCTGATTGGGAGGAATGGGGATTTTGCAGTAATCTTCCCCTGGAGTGGGGTGGAAATGGAGATTTTACAGTATCCTTCCCTTGCTACGCCTACCAAGCCATGCCTACCAAGTCATACCATGCCCATCAAGCCATGCTCACAGAACCAATAGTAAAAAAAATTGAATCCCATCACTGGCAGACAGCATTAAAAATCTTGAGAACTACGGGAACCTTTCTCTAAACTTCCAGGAGGATAATTCAAATTACCCTCTATCAATACAGTTTCTCAAGGAAAGCAAATTCCTGTAGAATTTGCAATCTCAATTCCCCAGTGTTATGGCACAACATATTAAAAACATACTTTCTGATTAAAAAAAAAAATTGTCTTTCAGTCAAAAAGACAATTTACTATGGAGTTTAATTAGAAACTTTGCATACTTAGAGCATGCCATTCCTCATTAGTGAATTAGGAAACTTCAGCTAACAATTACTTTCTTTTTTATATTTTATATACAACATAGTTTGTTTTCTTTCTTTTAGCCTTTGGAAGATTCATCATAATGCAAAGGACAACTTCTACTTTAATATCCTGCTTCAAAGCTGCTTAAGTTATTTGAAGGTTTACTGCATTTCATTAAAAATGCTGAATTTCACAATTCTGATAGTCATTTGTTTGGAGATTGTAAATCCCATTAATTTTAGAATGACTTCACTATAACTGATGTAGTCTGAAGGCAACCTGTCGAAGAACTTGCCTCATTAAAAGTATTTTTTCAAGTGAATACATTTACAATAAACCATGACAATATGCTAATAAACTGCAGTTTGACTTCAAAGTTGCGCAGCTGCCTTAGACCTAGCTAGTCCAAATCAGCCTATAAGAGGTAATTCACAATTTCCTACCATTTCTTTCTATGTGCTTTGAAGATTCTATGTGCAACTCTGCCTATGTAATTACTTAAGAGTGGAAGCCCGAGAGACAGACTTTTGAAATCCTTATTACTCCCAAGTCAAGCTTCTTCAAATCAGATTTCAAAATATGAATGATGTATAAATTTTGCAAAGACTTTCTTAAGAACACTTATCTATCATGTTGCAAGTTATAAATATTGTGAATAAATTATTGAAACAATCAGATATAATATCACACAATTTTAATAATATTGTTTGGGACGGATTTATATTTTGTAGTTTTATTTTTGTCTAGAAACTACTCTGATTGCTTATGACAAAAAGGATATAATGATGATAAAGTACAATTCTCCAATATTTTATATTGGAGGTCTTAGCATTGTATTATGCTACTGTAAGATATGTTATATAACAAGCAATACAACTTTTTTAAAATTATGCTTTTAGTTAATAAGTATGGAAGTAACTAATCAGCAGATATTTTCTATTACATAACTGAGTCAATAACCAATCATCCTGTGTATGTATGTATACAAAAACACACATAGTACAGTGCACACAGACCTCAAATAAATGCAACATCTCTCTGCTATTATTAGCTCTCTTTTTTTCAGGCTTCTGCCTAAATCTGAGAAAAAAGAGCCAGTATGTTTAAAAAAACCAACTAATTAATGCAACTCTTAAAGTAGCAGTATTTTTGTTGTTGTTCATGGTCTGAAAAAAGTTGGGCTACTTTAATAAATAGAAGATATGAACTGCACTTATTTCCAGTCTGAAGTATTTATTTCAAATCATTTTGAGGAATGCATATACATCACTAAACTGTAAGGGATTTATATGTATTTATATATATTTTGAATGCCAGGCCATTAAATCCCTGGTTTAATAAAGTACATTAGAGTGTTAAAAAATAAACTATTTTAGACCAGTAACCATGCTATGAGTCCTTCAGAAGCCAGGAGGAAAAATTGCCCCAAAGGGAAGTATGAGTGGCCTGAACTTCCTCCTTTGTTCCTGCCATGTGCAAAAGTTCCTCTTCCCAGCAACAGGGAGATCCAGAAATAACAAAACAGCTGTACTTTGAGATCTTTAGATGGAATCCTGCTCATGGTCCTTTCTATTAACACTACCACAGAAAACTACTATTAAATAAGTTTTATATGGTTTGTATTTTCCCTTCCCATGAAACACAGAAACTCTAGAAGATTTCTGGATTGGTTGATCTTTTTAAACATAACTCTTATTTAAAAGAAAGTAAGGAACAGTACGTGTGTGTAGGAATGGCTAACCCAGTCATATTTAACTTGGCTCAGATCCTGAATTGAATCCAGAGGAGAGAAAAGCAGATTAGCAGCTATACATACCTTTGAGAACCAGTGGTTCCTTGCCTTCCCTCTTGAGAGACTCCAGCACTATGTGCAATGGCTGTGAAGGCATTACTCTGCTTGGCTCATTAGTATTTTCATCATAAACAACTATTTCTTTGGAAAAGATTCTTTTAAAGGAGTCCTTGCCTTCTCTGCAAGAGATCAAGTCCAAGACAGTGATCTTGCCCTGCTGAAGCCTTCTCCTACTAATCTTATCGGAGCAGTTGATATGAACAGCCCCTTGGATGTGGCTTTTGTTATACTCCATGAAAGGCCGGCAATCAATGATGACTGGGCCTTGGTGGCTTTTGTTGCATTTGGTCATCTTTTTTGCCAGGTCATTGGGATGGATGATTTTGATGCTTGCCAGTTGCTTTGTTGGACCTGAGACTGGGCTCCCCACAACACTGGATGGACTCAAAGGGCCAGAGTTCTCATTGTTGTTGACCATTTGGTTTGCTGAGCAAGTCGTCAAGGTTCCTATGCTGGCAGAGATGCTGCTGGTGCTGGCTTGGGTTTGGGCCTGATTGTCCTTGTCGTACGTTGCCACAGTGCAGCAACTGGCACTGCTGCATCCACAACTCAAGGAGCGGGCAGAGCCGTTGGATGAGGGCATATACGTCAGATTAGCAGCCTTGATGGACACAACAGCGGTGCTGAGGAGACTCACAGGGTTTTCACTGGCAGAGGAAGCAGATTCAAGGTAGCTAGAATCTAAGCAAAGATTGAGATCCTGAGGTCTTACAGGCCTGGAGAGTGCCACTACAACCCTGTCGTCTAGTGGAGATGGAGGCATGAGGAGGCTGAGAATGGGAAGTCAAAGGAACTCAAGCTCTCTCTGTTAAAAACAAAAGAAAAGGAGAAAAGGTAAGTTATCTGTTGATGGGCAAGCTTTCATTCTTAGACTTGTATGGGAGTCTCCCTTAACAATGATCATTCCAAAACCTGTTTGGAATTGGTAAAAGCACAAAGAAAAAACCCATTAGCAGTAGCAATCAATTAGCAAAGAAAAATTAGAAAACTGAAGATGTGTTACTGTTTAGCTAATTTAGAAGCAGGAGTGTAAATGAATCAGAAAATCCTTCAGCCCAACCTCTATGGAACTGCGGAAGTGACAGAGTGTAATTCCTTGCAAATTAGGACTTCATACTAGGGTCATTTGGGCACAAGGGTGGCATTTGCTACAGAATATCCCCTTTATCTCACAGTTAAACATTGAGGGTAATATGAATGCATTTGTCTGAGAGTAAATAGTAAGTACCAGACACCAATGGAGTTACTGGATACATTTTTTTCTTGAAACTAACCCAGCATGATAGCTTCTTGCTCTCATATTCATTAGAAAAAAATGAAAAATCAAAGTTTTTTTGTTTATCATGTTATTTTAATTGGATAATCTATGTAACCATGTTAAAGAGCAAAAAAATAGAGGTTTGGCAAATAAATTAACCAAACATGTCTTACTTTAGTAGACAATCTACCACAGTATCTGTGGAGCATGTAGCAGACAATTCCTACAAGAAAACGTTGCTGTCTCTGCTCTAAAAGGAGAGAAAGGTTACACAAAGGCTTTCTTCTACATAATCTATTAATGAAAGAGTCAAAAACTATCAATATGAAGATCACATCTGCAGAAAGCAGGAAAAATAAATCTGAGCATGGAAGAAAATGTTGCAACTTTTCTTTAAGGAGACATTTCCAAAATTGCCAAGGAAGAACAGAGGATGCATAAATACATTGTCTAGCAATGAAAACAATCATTGAAATGAAAGAGGATTTTTTTTAAAAAAAATGGGAAGGTGTCATGTATCTCTTATGAGTGGAACTGCTATTTTGGAACTGTTCTTTATTCAGATGCTAATGCAATCATTTAATGACAGCTCTGGAACATCCAAGCCTCAAGGTACCCAAACTCTTCTGATTACTGCTGAACACATGAAAATATTTCTCTTAATAGAAAAAAAAAAAACTAAGCCTTCCCATTACTTTGAAAGTTCATCTTATATTAGCTTTAGAGCACTGCTGGAGTGACCAATTACATTGGCACCTGGCTCAGTCTAATTGAAAGGGGTCAAAAATGTCACCGATTTTTTAAAGGTTACTGCATCACCTTCGGAGTCTCCGGAACTTGAAAACCTAAGCATACTTATGGGTCACCAATTCCCACTTAAGTCAATAGAACTGAAGTGTAGAGTAAGCTTGCCCAGGATCAAACAAAAAGTAAGGACAATTGTCCTCATCTGCTCCAAAGGACTGTACCTCAAAAATGATTTTAAACCCTATTTAAGAAGGTCTTTTAAAAAGGGGGGGGGAATAATTCTTCCGTATTGGTCTTCTAAAATCATAGCATCCTCTCCACCAGCAGCACGACTGTCCTTCCCTTAGCACGGCCCCCATCCTAAGACAGCAGTCAGGGTAAGTAATGTTCTTCTCTCTACAGAGGGGAGGGAGTATTTGCAGGATGAATTTAAATCGCTGCCGCAAAAAAGGACAAAATAATCTGTCATCTGGGCGGAAAGAAGCAGCCCAAGAACGCTACGCAGAGGCAAGAAATCTGAAATATACAGAAGCAGCTTTTTAACCCTCTTTTTCTCTCCCTCCTCCTTTATTGAAGCACAAATCTCGGTGCGCGCAAATGTGCACCTCAGGCACTTCAAGAAATGAGGCAGCAAAGGCACGGGAAGGGGGGAGGGAGAGAGAAGGGACACACAGAAAGACAAACAGGACTTTATAAAATAAAATTTAAAAACCCAGGAGCTTTTATAACTTTTATAACCGAGTCAGGTGTGGAATGTGAGAGGGTTTTTAAAAACATCTGAAAAGAACATCTCTTTGGGAGGCCAAAGATAATTCTTTCTCCCGTTGCAAAGCTATTCGGGAAGATCTGCGTCTCTGCAGCAGAGGCAGTTTGTAGTTCCAGCCAAACCGCGAAGTCAGGGTTGCGATTGAAGAAAATCGCAGCCAACAATAACAACAACAACTACTTCTACTACTACTACTACTCCTCGGGCTCATCCATAGTTCCACAGGTCCCAGGAAAGAGAAGACGTCCCCTCCGGGGATATATGCCAGAGATGCTGTGAAGCTGGATGCCTCTTATGCATCCCGATCTCTCCCCCCTCCCCACGATACTGCAGCAATCCCAAACGAGAACAGCTCGCTTTCGTCCGACTCATTCGGTGAACATCCGCTAGAGAGAGAAACGCACAAACGACGACAGGGGATAGGCGGGGGGGGGTAGGAAGAGAGGCAGCGCTCTCACTTTTATCGACCCAAACTCTCTCTCTTTCTCCCTCTCTCCCTCTCTCCCCCCTCTCTCTCCCTCTCTCTATCCCTATCCCCGTCTTCTGTCTTTAAAAGGGAGGAAAAAAACACTTTTCGAAGCTTCTCAGTTATGTACATAAACACGCAGACACGGCTCCTCTCTCCTAAGGAAAGAAAGTCATCTACTTACTTCATAAATGAATGGCTATTCTCCAGCACCTGACGCGCGGCTGTGGCGATCGATTTATACGCATCAAGCCCCCATTCACTTAGCTTCATTGATCTCCAGCTGCAACATACTTACTTTCTCTTTTGCTACCGAGTAAATGTAAGGTTCGAAAAGGGGCCGAGGCGGTAGAAGAGATAGACGGGGCCTTCACCCAATAGGCGTTCTCTCCCGGAGGCTTGTTTTCCGCCTCTCGCGGAGATGCCAATGATTGGGAGCGAATGAGTAAGTGGGCGGAGTCGGTGACTGCCCTCTCATCTCTTAAGGGGTGGTTTGGTCGCAGTCGCTTCGGGCTTTCTGTGTTATAACCTGCGCAGCGAGTGATGTCATCGAAGGCCAATCAAAAGCTCCAGTGGGCCAGCCTCAGCCGGAGAGGAGCAGTAGCAGCTGCTCCCTATTTACATGTAAACTTTACCAGGAGGATGTGGTTAACCCTTTCCTGCGCAGAATTGTCAATCGCGCCATTTAAACTACTTTTCCTTCAAGTGGCTTGGCTGGCTGATTCGCCCCTCTCCTCCTTTTCCTTTACGGTTGTTTTACGCTTACAGGAGGTCCACCACTACTTCCTCGTGTCCACTACTCTCCCTTTAAGATCTACCTCTCTCCCACTCTTTCAATGAATGAATGAATCGGTGAATGAATCTCTCAACCACTCAACTGTTCTTATCCAACGCGGGCATAACCGCACCGGAGCCCTTCGCTAAATGACTATTTCATTTGGAACAGCCCTGCAGAAACAACAATCATTTTGTTAAGCTTTTATCTTTATTCACCATTGCTTGAAGGAGAAGAAGCCAGAGGAAGACCAGGGGCCCCTCCGAATCTTTTATTTATGCTTAGCGATTGCCACAGAGGAGGATGCAGTGAGGTTTTAAGGCAGTGCAACAGAAGAAAAGGAGCCAATCAAAGGCAAATAAATACACGGTAGTTAATAAGATCTAAATAAAGAACCCAAAATAACAATGCACCTAACAGTTTTGAGAAATGGGCAATCTCAGATTTCACCAGGCCTATGCTGACAACTAAAATTAAACTGGTGCTCTTAGTTTTTCAGTGATGGCTATGATTTGTTTAATTTTGAGACAGCGAAGAGATGAGACTAGTAGATTTTAATACTCCCATCATATTTGAGCTCTATTAACCAGCCCTGAACTGAGGAACCATTCAAAGCTATCCTGCTGTAGATGACCACCTTGTGAGTGTCATTTAAAAAGTGCAAGGCAGCCAAGTCTAGCCTCACTTCTTCCAGCTGTCTTGGGACAACTAGTGTTATTCCCCAAAAGCATGGTCCCGAACTACCAGATCAGGTATCAGAGGAATACTAATCATTATGAAAAGTTAATTCAGGATAATGGGTCAAGTCTGACGTAGCACCCCCAGCTATATTTGCACCTCATCTTATATTTCAAATCTGATAATATATTTTTCTTATCTATTTGTCTATCTGTCAAATATATGGTCTCCCATCTCACAAGAAGTGACCCAGAATGTCATATAGTAAAAAATTATAAACATAATAAACATGTCGAAAAACAGTCAAATTTTACAAAAGCACAAAACACACAAGAGATTAGATCAGCAAGGGAGCTACCTCAAGACGCCACCATTCCCCTAAGCCCCCACCCCCATCCCATTAGATGATATAACCATGTCTGGAGGGACTTCTGAAAAATAAATAGGGATGGAGACAATCTCACTTTGAGGGAGCGAAGGTTCCACCATCTCTGGTCTGTCAGCTATACATCCTGACTGATGAAACCCATAACATTGTATGAATATTTGTTGCATGTAACCCTGGGTGACCTTGATTCCCATTTTACTTGCAGGTTCATCTCTTCTATCTGGGGTCTAGTCATTATGTGTGATCATCTCAAGGTGGAATATTTAAATGGGCCTCAGAAGCAAACTTTCTCAGTAATGGCGCCAACACTGGACCAAATTTATTCTCTGAGGTTCATTTGGCTACCATCCTCCGGGCATTTTAGAGACTGTAAGAATAATCCTGTTTTATGGGTACTAGGGAGGGTGTTAGACTGCTGTTTAAACTGTTGTTATGGTTAGATTTTATTTTGGTTATAGATGTGGTTAGCAGTTTATGGATTTTATAGTGCGTAGAGGGCTTTTTATGATTGCTATATATTTTATTTTCTTATTTTGATACATTGTGATTATATTTGAATATACTGTAAATATAAAATAATTACCACTTTCAAATATTATAGTGTGTACTTATATTGCTGAATATAAATTTACATATATTTTATATAAAAACAAATTATAAATTAATAAACATAAATAAAACATTGTATACACACACACACCACAATAAAAGCAAATATTGTATATTACGTACCATGATTTCAAACATTCAACAGCATTCCAGCTAGAATACCAAAATATGTTATATTACAGGACTGGATTTCATGTACTTATTTTAAAAAAGGAAAGAATGCATATATGGTAATTAGATATTCAATTATCAGATATGGGGAAAATAACAACATAACTTAATATTGGAAATCTTCTCTGTAAGACCAATAGTGATGTACAATTTCAAATAACCACTACAAGAATCAGGCTGTTATTCTTCATGACATAAAATTGGATCTGTTAACATTTAAATTTTTCAATGGAGTTCTCATTTTGTATGTTATGCTCAAAAAGGTGCATTTTTAAAAAAAGCAGCCATTTGATTACCTTTTCTAGAACCAGATTGTGTAGGATGGATAATTAAATATCATCTGTAATCTATGTTCCAGAATTACTGTCAATATTTTTGTATCAATACTTTACATATTGGTCAGCAGTTGCAGGATCTTTATCTTTACTGTCAATTACCATTATATAAGCTTCATTGATGGAGGATGGGAAATTTTATACAAAAAGGACCTCCATAATACCGGGAAAAGAATAATATATATCTTTTAATACGCAGTGGAATAACTATCCAGTCCAGGAACTTTTTTATTTTTTCATGTTGTAATTATGTCTGTTTTATTTAATATCCTTTGGAAGAATAATTTTAATTTCTTCCTCAGTTGCTTTAATTCATCTTTTATACAACCAAAAATAAAAATAATTTTTGGAAGAGGCTGGATTTATAGTGCTTCCGAAAAGAGCTACATGCATTTGTCAAACAATTATGAGGGGAAAGTAATTCTTTCTTTACTATCTGAGATCATTTCCCCCAAATGATTTGCTTTAGAAACAAATGTTATTATTCAAATGGTGGACAGATGACCTTCCAATTTTTGTGTACTGTAATGTCCATCTTCCCTTTTTAATAGGGCAAACATTCCGGATGAAATTTTAAATTGACAATATTTGAAAGATAACACATTAATAGGTTTTATATTCAAGTCACATTTTTCAAATTAATGTTTATGATTACAAGTAGTCCTTGACTTATGACCACAATTGAGCCCAAAATTTTTGTTGCTAAGTAAAACATTTGTTAAGTGAAGTTTTGCCCTATTTTACGACCTTTCGTGCAACTGTGGTTAAATGAATCACGGCAGTTGTTAAATGAGTAACACCGTTGTTAAGAGAATCTGGCTTCCCCATTGACTTTGCTGGTCAGAAAGTCACAAAAGGGGATACCATGACCCCAGGACACTGAAACTGTCATAAGTATGAGTCAGTTGCTAAGTGTCCAAATTTGACTATGAGGATGCTACAACAGTTATAAGTATGAAAAATGGTCTTAAGTCACTTTTTTCAAAGCTGCTGTAATTTTGAACAGTCACTAAATGAACTGTTGTGGTTTAAGACTACTTTAGCATCATTATTTCTATTCTGACCACTTATGTGTTTGTTAAAAGTTCAAAAGTAGATCTTGATGCAATACTCTTGCCTACTGCTTCTTCCTAGCAATTTTCAATCATTTACCCAAAGTGTCTAACCTGATATTTGCATATAGGTCAGGGATGAATAACTTTTTTAGGTGAGGACTACAGATGAAAATACACAGGAACTATATTTCAAATAATACAATTGAGAAAGAGCAAGAAATAGGTGTAGCCCAATAGGCAAAAACTAACTTTGACTTTATTAAATTTACATTTAATACAGATTACTTTATAATAAATAGTTCATCTCCTCGTGTTCTGCTTCAATAATTTTTCTCTCTCCAAATTCATTATATTACATTCAATCTTAGAAGTTAGTGGCCAGTTTTATAAGTCTCTGTACTCCGTAGCAAAGACTTTCAGGAGTTAAAGTGAGGTTGATGCTTATGATACTGACCGACCTTGGAGAAAATCACTGACAATTTTATTCCACTTATTTGCCTAATTTCCCTTTTAAATGTGGTCTTTAAGCTATGACCATAATTGATGTCTGCCAACCATGAATTAATTCTATGCTGTTCAGAGGAATGTTTTCTTTAGTTGATCTTTAATCTTCTCCCAATTTAATTGGATGACCCTGAACTCAAGTACAATGAAAGAAGACATTTTTATCACCAGTCTATTTTCTCTACAGCAGGAATTCTTTTATATATCTCTTTGCTTTCCATTTTTAATTGTCTTTAATTTTTTTTCCTAATCAAACTTCCTCGGCACATTAGCCTTTCTTTGCAGCAAATATGCTTTGATGAGTCTCTGACCCTTTGATTGCAATAATTCAGGGTGTGAAATGATGACCTGCAAAGTGGTGCAATGTGAAGAGAAAAAAGAAAAGACAGAGATGGATTTTGCATAGGGTTCTTCACCTGCATTTCTTTAAGAATTATGTCAGACTGCTTTTATCCTGCTTTTATTGTTTTTTTTATAAATTACTCAAGATGGTGAACATGCCCAATATTCCTTCCTTTTCTCATTTTCCTCACAACAACAACCCTGTGAGCTGAGTACAGCTGGAAGAGAGAGAGAGAGACTTGCCCATGGTCATCCAGCTAGCTTTCTGTGTAAGGCAAGACTAAAACTCATACTCTTCAGGTTTTTTGTTGTTAGTTACGAAGTCGTGTCTGACCCATCATTGAACATTGACCCATGGACAATGTTCCTCCAGGCCCTCCTGTCCTCTACCATCCTCTGGAGTCCATTTAAGCTCACGCCTACTGCTTTGGTGGCTCCATCCAGCCACCTCATTCTCTGTCCTTCTACTTCTTCTTTTGCCCCAGCATTAGGCTCTTCTCCAGTGAGTCCTTCCTTCTCATTAGGTGGCAATAGTATTTAGCCTAGTGATTTAACCACCAGAACAAACTGACTCTGTTTTCTTCATTTGATTATAAAAATGAAGCCTATTTGTAACAGTAACAATTCTTTGGTAGGTTTTATGGTTTTCTACTGCTTCCAGATGAACCTGGTGCCTCTCATTGGAGACATTGTAGGAAGACAGCCATGTTAATCTATGGTAGCTATGGATTTACTTCAGCCAATTATAGGCAGGGACAAGACCCATGAGTCCCTGCTAGAGGCAGAAAAACATCCTAATATGTCCTGACAGTTTAATTCATACAATACATTCCCGATGCCATGCACCAATCTGTTATTTTTCTTGATGATGCTGGGGAGCACTCAATAACAATCCTGCCTAGCACTTTTCATGAATAGTTCCAGCAAAATGATGAACACATAAATTTTACAAATAAATAAATACTTGGAAAGAAGATATTTGATACAGGAAGGAAGGAATGCTTACAACAGGTAGAGCTTGATAAATAGGATAAATAGTTCTTCCTATAGCAGTCTTATATTGTGAGTGACATATCTCTCGTTGCTCCTCAAGCTCAAAGGCAGCTTCCCCAATCACGCTAGAACAGAAAACATGGGATTGGGAACACAGCATCTGTTTGACTCACTAAAACAATCTCATCATTTTCTAAAATTGTGTGGCTGCTGCAGAGAGGCTTATGTTGAATCCATCGGACTTTGGAAACACAGGGGGCTGCTTTAATGAGTCATACACAAGATGATGCACTTAAGATCCCAAGCCTTTCAATACATCTCTTCCAGAATTAATCTGAAGTTCAGTCTTAAATCCATATTGTCCACGAGCGATGCTCAACATGAGTCATGCAACAGATCCTTATTGAATATTCTGAGTCTGACAACAAAAAGATAATGAAAAAAAGTAGAGATTGGTTACTGCCAGGAAGGGGAGATTGAACAAATAGTTGTCTGAGCACAAGAGAAACCATCAGCTCACAGATGCCCAGACATGTAGGTTTTTCAAACTGTAGCTGGGCACTCATATTAGTAGAATAGAGCCTAAATTTTGTCTTCAGCTAATCCAATATCAATCTCTTAGACTGGACCCTACAATGTTGAAATAAAACATGCCACTAATAACAGAATAGAAGGAAGAGCCCATGATTTATATTTGCAAGGAAAAAAACCCAGAAGAAAACAGGTGTAGAACTTTGCAAGTGTTGGGGATTCCCTTACAGAAATAAGAATATAAATAGTTTACATGCTTAGTCATTTTAAATAAACAAATGTTGTTGTACAGCTCAACATTTCAAGTCAGTTTATAAAGAACAAATATAACACAAAACGTACAAAAGAAACCCCTTCTGAGAAAGCTAGATTTGGAGAGCAATTCAAAATTGGCACCCAAAACCAGGGGAAAAGATGTTTGTGTATGTTCATAATATTTTGAATTTCAGGAAACCATGACTGAATGAAAAGAATGGATGGGACAATCAAATATTGTTTTGATGCTTTTTTAAAAAAAATATGCTGCAAGTAAGTGATAATGGCTACATCTCATTGAACCAACTAGTATTTTGTGGATCTGGAATTTGAATCTAAGACTAAGTATATATAAATGGATTGTTTCTAAATCCATTGGAGACTTCTTTAGGGACTGCAATATATGTAGAAGGCTGATAAAAGCAGCCAATCATTGCAGTCGAGGATGAGTTTTATTGTTTTTACTACTGTGTGATCACTGCACTCTAGAGAAGTCTGTATAGGATTTCCTAGACAAACACACAGACACACAGACAGATAGACAGACAGATGCTACATCTAAACATGGCAACTTGGTGTCCTTTGACATCCTACCTGGAGCATGTGAGAATTAATCCAAATATATGAAGGGCACCAGAAGGTCTACCCTTCCACTTGATTTTCACCCTAAATAATGGGAAGCCCAATAGCATCTGGAAGAATCATTTTTAGGAAAAGAGGGTCAATAGCAATAGCAATAGCAATAGCAGTAGACTTATATACCGCTTCATAGGCCTTTCAGGCCTCTCTAAGCGGTTTACAGAGAGTCAGCATATTGCCCCCAACAATCTGGGTCCTCATTTTACCCACCTCGGAAGGATGGAAGGCTGAGTCAACCCTGAGCCGGTGAGATTTGAACCGCTGACCTGCTGATCTAGCAGTAGCCTGCAGTGCTGCATTTAACCACTGCGCCACCTTGGCTCTTGGGTCAAGTGGCATATTGTATTTTTCTCTCCAGTGGTTGCAAGTTAAACATACAGAATCCAAGAGTTGTTATTGTACCAGACCCTGAACTAGCTAAGCCCATTTTATTCTACTGTGTTGTGCTTACTTACCCTTTAACTTTAGTGTGTTGTTCAAAATCAGTTTAGTTAACTTATATCAACTATAAGGAAGTTGATGTGAAACAACCACAGTGTTTTATATGAAGATTACCATGTTGCAGTACTGGCAAACTAAGGGATAAATATTTCCAGTACAAAGTAGCCTTGTTTGCACATTGCCCTGGCTCAGTCACAACACCAAATTCTGATTTTGCATTATAAGCTTAAGGCTTTGACTTGTATGTGCCCCTTCTCTTATTTAATGTGGCCAGAAGGAGATTTAAAAATTGTTTCTATTTCCAGGTGACTAGTCTGTTTTCCCCAAAAGCTTACAATCTTACACAGCTTCACAAAGTACAAGCATGTTTTGCTGCTTATCTTTCCTTAGCCAGAGGTGGGTTTCTGTCCGTTCAACCCAGATCAGACAAACCGATAGTGGAGGCTGCGGAAGGCTCCGCCCACCCACCCCGACATTCTGTGCATGTGTAGAAGTGTCACGTGAGTGTGTGATTGAGCATGCACGCACAAGTGAACCAGCAGTAAAATAAATTGAAACCCACCATTGCCCGTAGCATATACCTTCTGATACTAATCACGATAGTGATATGAATTACCCTGACTGGCCAATAATAATGTTTTTCACCAGAACCTTGGCCTTAAAATACTGTTGCAGACTTAAATATATCTTAAGATTGTTCACACAGGGAAGTTAGGCAAACCCATCTGCTATGAATTGTATAAACCATAAAGATTGTACAAATTGTCTGGATGTTCACTGCATCAGTCATTCATGTCACATAAAGCAACAAAGTCTTAAGATTTTTTTCTCATCCTCACTCTCCCCCCCCTCCAAATCAGGTTGCATCAGTTTGCTGTTATTAACAGCTGTTCCATTTCAAGATACTCTATTTTACATAGAAAAAGGAATGTCAGTATTCCTAAAATGACTTCCTCTTTGGCCATCTCCCTTCTTAAAACTGAATATGCACAATACTGTGATTCATACATGCAAAAAGAAGAAAGTAATAGAAGGTGAAATTAAATGGAAACTGTTTATGAGACTTATCAGAAAGGTTTATTCTAAGACGGTTATTTTGACTTCTTTCCTGACATGACAAAATTTGTTCTTTTATTTCTTCTTTAAATTATTTTTGAAGTTTTTGATCTACTGAGGATTAAATTTGCTCGTGATTTTGCTTGCCGAAGCTCATGTTTTTAATCCACAGTAATTATCTAATCCTTGCAGTTTTAGCAAGGAATTCCTTTAGTAAACATATAGGAGGCAATGGGGAAATGGAAGCAAAGGGAAATACTGAGAAGGGTTAGAAATTCAGAGTCAGAAGATAGATTAGGAGAGTACTTAAGCCTTAGCCCAAAGATTACTTTACTAAACAAAGCTGCCAGATGCTTAAATGATTAATTTAAGCGACCTTTGGTTAGCACAATCAGTTCATTTACCTAAAAGGGTAAATATTCTTTTGTATAAGCAATGCCAAAAAACAGTACTTAGAAATGGATCCACTGGAAACATTATTTTTTTTAAAAAAATATAGATTTGCTTCTATGAGGCTCATACATAGGGAAGTTTAGATCGTTCAAATGAGATGGCATCTTTACAATTCTGTCCACTGGGAATCAAAAACAAAATCAAGATGGTAGCCATTTTCATGTGACCAAAGCCTCCTCTTTTTTTCACGTGCATGCCATGTACAGTGCAATAAAATGCAATATGAGTTTGATTGTGGACTTGCAATTTCCATGCTGACTTTTTGATTCTCTGCACAATCCTCTATACTTCAAAGGTTCTGCTAGGATGGCATCTGGCTGTGAGTACTCCAACCAAACCATTATTTTTCCAACATCAGACAGGTGCACAGTTGTGGGAAGAGTGGTGGCTGCTGTAAGGTGTTGCAGACAGATGCTCCATTGGCAGAAGGAACTTTTTGCTTTAAATACTAGGTGCTACACAGTCATCTTCTTTACATTGTGGGCTTAGTGTTAGTATCTTGTTTGCGAAATCAGAGACCTGGAAGTGTTCCTTGTAATATGTTCTATGTAGGGGGGAAAATAACATAATCGACATGCTACTAATATGAGAATGCTGGGGTGAGGGGGGAGGGAGAGGGGGGGACAGCATTGATTCAATGTCCTTGGCTAAACTGTCAGAAACTCTCTCAGTCCAACTCCAAATGTAATAAATTGCTTGCAGCTACTCTGTTTCTATATTCAGTTTCTTACTTTGGATTCTATGCATTTGTCTGATTAAATGCATTAAAGAATAAAATGTATGCTGTAGCTATAATTGAGAGCAATAAACCAGTTAAGCCACCTCTTTCTTTGAAAGATCTGCTAAGATCACAGAAGCCTAGAATAAAATATAGGAGCCAAGAACATAGAGAGAAACAGCAGTTTTCCAAATGAAGAATCAGAGCACCCTCTGAACTCTATAAAGTCACAGGATTTCAAAATAGCACTCCCAAAAGATCGGTGATGTCTTCAATGTACTGTAGCTGAGTTAAAATCAAGTCAGCTCAACAACCATGGACAGTCTGAGATCACACAAGTGTAACTGATACTTGAGTGAAATGAGGACCCCATGTGGCAGTACCCTGATCTGATGACTTCCTGCTAGACACTTAGATATACAGTACATAAACTTTAAGATGGATCTGTCCTCTCTGAGACATAATTACACAACTGTGCAATCTGACCTTAACTGCTATTTATTTGTAGTTATATCCTTTTTGTCTTATTCTAAAATGAGACAATCTTCTATGAATCATAGCACTTGGAACATTATTGATTTTTAAAAAGAAATTTCCTATTTTATTATATGAAAATAGTATTACCATTAGAGAAAGGCTAGACAATATAGCAAAAACATCATCTCCTGACAAATAGGGGAATAAGATTTTTGCAGTTTCCTTTTGTTCCATATTTATAGAGAAAACAACTACTTGGGAAGAGAGTGTAACCTACCCTCTGGGGTAGATTGGAGAGGGCTCTATGGTGATAGTAACACTCATTTTTTAAAGAGGAGCTTCCAATTCTGAGATCTCTAGATCAAAGTCATAAAATTTAATGGGATATTAACCATTCAATAATGTTAGAATAAAACCTTTGGCTGCTTATTTTACTCCCTCCAATTTTCTGTTTAAATATGTGGGCTGATAAAATCCTTGAAATTATTTACTGCTGTATTAAGCTGAATTGCTTGTACTGCTTGAAAATATTGCAATACATTCGGCATTATATTTTGTTAAACAGAGAACTTCACATTATGGACAACATAAAATCCTTGTCTGATATAAACCTAAGAGTATCATACCTAAGGTGATTTTGGCAGATAAATTCTGGCAGACCTAATAAACTTGATATTAATCTTACCTATAGTAACTAGCTGCCACCTACTGAACAGTTAAGAAGAAATTAGAGCACACTGTTTCTCATGCCATTCTCAGCCGCAAGATAATCCAGAATGGGCCATATTGAGTTACAAAAGAGAGATACATATATCTTCTATTATATATTAATTCATACTGTTTATATTTTGATAATTGCCTTGCTGCCTATAAAATAATTTGCGTGCATGGGATAGTTCACTAGTAATCCTCATTTGAAATTTCTTATCTATGTTGTTTTGTAATCTCTTCAGTACATTTATAGATAGAATAATGCTTTCATATTTTTATCACTAGTGGTAAATTGATATAGATCAGATTTTACAGATTTCTACTTCCTTAGGATACGCACTTCCTTGGGACTGAGTCAGATTGAAGTCAGGGGTACCTCAGTTTTGAACAAATATATCCGGTCACCTTTCCAGTTGAATCCTGTTCATCAGCAATTCCCACTAAGATCAAGGGGTTCATTCTTAGATCATCATACACAGACAGCTTCTCCAACCTGGTTCCTTTCAGATGTGTAAAGTTTACAATGCTCAAACATCCGGCTTAACTAGTAGCAGAAGATACACATCATCCTAGCTAAGCAATCATTAAGCATGTCATGTCCATATTTCTGGATTGTGCCCTGGATTGTCCTCCTGGACCCACAGCTGACTTTCGACCATCATTTGTCGGCTGTGACCAGGGGGGCATTTGTCCAGGTTCGCCTGGTGCACCAGTTGCGACCCTACCTGAACCGGGAGGCCCTCACAACAGTCACTCGAGCCCTTGTGATCTCTAGGCTGGAATACTGCAATGTGCTCTACATGGGGCTGCCCTTGAAGAGCATCCGGCGACTTCAGCTAGTCCAGAATGCGGCCGCACGAGTGATTGTGGGCGCACCGCGGTTCGCCCACATAACACCTATCCTCCGCGAGCTGCGCTGGCTACCTGTTGATCTCCGGGTGCGCTTCAAGGTGCTACTTACCATCCATAAATCTCTCCATGGTAGTGGATCTGAGTACTTGAGAGACCGCCTCCTGCCAATTACCTCCCTTCGACCGATTAGATCGCACAGATTAGGCCTCCTCCGAGTTCCATCCGCCAGTCAGTGCCGACTGGCGACTACACGGAGGAGAGCCTTCTCAGTAGCAGCTCCGACCCTTTGGAACGATCTCCCCGTGGTGATTCGCACCCTCACCACCGTCCAGACCTTCCGCACAGCCCTTAGGATCTGGCTATCCCGTCAGGCCTGGGGATAAGATTCTAATTTGCCCCACCCGAATGTTGAATGAAAGTTGTGTTTTACTGTTTTATTTTTATTTATGCACTGTCTTGTGTTTTTGTTTTGCACCCCCCTTCCCATGTATTGTAAGCCGCCCTGAGTCCCCTCAGGGAAAAGGGCGGCCTATAAATCATAATAAACATAAACATAAACATAATTGGGTGAAATTCATATATGGAGTCCCTCCACCCTCTCCTATAAAGAAAACTGGAGCATTGTGGGAATTGATGTCCACATGTCTTAAAGTTGCTAAAGCTGAGAAACACTACTGTAAAATATGGAAATCTAGAATTTTGTCACAATTCACCCAGCACCTTTTTCAGACAACATGACTAAGGAAGCAACTCCCCAGGACAAATAAGTCATCCCCATCCTACTGTGCACCCTAAAAAATGACTCATTCAAATGTAGAGCAGTCATGTTTGACATTCTCCCAGCTGTCACTTTAACATCCTGGCTTCTATTAGTTTTCTGCTGCTCTTTCTTTCATAAAATAAAACAGAAAACCCTGGTGGCCCATTTGAGATTGACCTCACTTCAGATGGAGCCAGAGGACAAACCTGGGGACATAACTCTCTTTGTGAAAAATGGGACAAGAGAGATGTGGAATGCCTAGAGCAACCCAATTGTCACTAGGCTTCTCTAGCAATTCATTTCTCATTCATTTCAAAAGTAAGGATAGAAGGATAACATTCAGTTAATCTTTTCCATCTTTTTGGCCTGAAACACTGACCAGGACAGTTAAGTCTATGCATGGCCATTAGGAAGTTTCAGACTAAAACTAACCTCTTCCATTACAATGCTGACAGAACACTGTAACATATTTACTCTTGTCCCAAATAACGGTGGTTTATGAATTAATTTTAGAGCATTGAGATACAGAGAATCCAAGGCTTTTCCACCTACTCTACATTTTAGAGGTTTCTTCCACCACTGGAGTGCAGAAGAAGTGAGAAAATGTCTAAATTCTGAAAGCTTCCAACTTGAAGACAACCATGTGCATGAGTAACAGAACAGAAACTTGAGAAGGAGAAGGCCTTGGGACAGAAGGCTAATGTGGGCCTTGTGATCATGTTTTATTAATGTAGGAGCACCTGGTTTTGCCTGTTTGTGCCTAGATGGATCTGACTCACATCCATCAATATTGCCTTCTCCATCAGAGCAAAACGGTAAGCAATACTCAATAAAGGTGCTGATGTAGCATCTTTATCATTGTGCTTAGGTAAAACTATCCTTTGCTTGTAATAGGAGATCTTTACAGACCCAACCCAGGCATAATGTTAGTAAGTAGATATCATTGTCTCTTATGCACCCTTCAGTCATTTCACTGGTAATAAAATACTTCAGTCTCACCTTTTATTACTTCTCCCCATGGAGTCACCAGTCTAGAAATCAGTTCAGATGACCATGCTTTTCTCATACTCCATTATTTATAGGACAGTTAGGTATCATATTCATAAGTGTTTTTGCCATAACTAGTCTCTGTCACTTGATTTCACAAAAATAATTGAAAAGATAAATTGTACTTTTTCAAATGTTGCTGTTCCATTGCTGTCTGCTACTGTCAAATCAAAAGCACCAACTGTCAGATTGTTGAAATGTTTCATGGTGGAATAACAACCTGTGGAAATTAGAGAAACCCTGAATATCTTGAGATTGTGAGATGCAAGTAGTTATGACAGTAGAGAGACAGACTCTGGAATTCTTCAGCTTGTTATCTTGTGTATAGGAGATGTTCCTGTCATCTCCCAGCTGGTCCTACTGTTAGGCAGAGAATGTCAACTATTAAAACTGTTAAAACAAGATGCGGTGAGTTCAAGTCCCACCTTATCCATGAAAGCCAGCTGGGTGACATTGGACATAATATCCTGTGATTTTATTATTTCTTTATCCTAACCATTTTCTTTATCCCTTTCTCTTGTTTTCTCTTGCAAATATTTGGAGTTGCGTATATTTTTCATATCTACCACAGTTCACCTATAGCAGGGGTGTCAAATTCAAGGCCTGGGGTTGGATCCAGCCCATGGGGTGCTTAGATCTGGCTCATGGGACTGCCCTGGAAACAGCGAAGGACTGGCCTGCATTGCCTCTGCCAATGAAAGCGGAGTTTGGAACTGGTCCTCCCGAGCTCTATTTTCGCAGGCAGAGGGTTGCAGGAGGCCATTGTAGCCAAAAACAGAGCCCGGGAGCCTTTTTTGCTGGCAGATGATTGCAGGAAGCCGTCACAGCCGCAAACTGAGCTTGGGAGCCCGTTTTCATTGGCAGAGTGCTCAGGTCGCCACAGGCGCACACAGCATGAGTGATGTCAAGCTGGCCATGCCCATCCTGGCCATGCCTACCCCAGCCCACCGAGGTCAAACCCCCAATGAAATTGAGTTTGACACCCCTGACCTATAGCATCCAAAATGATATGCAAGATTATCCATAGTTTCTTTCTTAACCTCCATTTGTATGCATTCATTGACCATATATTATTCCTTCATTATATAAAAAAATCATTTTTATCATTTTGCTGCCACTATTTTCCCTAGATGCATTTTTTACTTCTTTATTTTTGCTTCTTTTTTTTCTTCATAAATCCTACGGCTGATCTTACCCTGATCTCCCATAAAGTCAACAAAAATGAGACATGGTCAGTGTCTTACCAAAAAAACTTCTCACCTCTACTCCCTCAACTAAATTACTAGTAGTAATCTGTATAATCTATATATAGCTCTTTAGGCAATATCATACCAAATAAAGAATTGTAATTTGAAATGAAAATGAAGAAATGCAAGTCTTTTCTTAGATTGCATTATATTATTATACTATTATTGTAATCATTATTGTTTATATTTACAGTAGCCAAATGGAACTGACTTTCTGAATGTTTATTTGCATTACCTAATGTCTTAGCTGGATGTAAACCTAGGCAAGATATGAATCAGTCAGTTCCACTTTAGTGAACAGGAGGCTTCAATTAAGGTATTCACTCAGGTAAGGACAGATCAGCAGCTGCTGTGTTACATGAGAACAATGCTCAGAATATTGAAACAAGTGCAATTTCTCTGTCATTTTCCATAGTTAACTGCAACTTAAAGTGGAGTGAGATAGCAGGCTACAATTGTATACTTTCAGAGAAGTTTGGATTGGATGAAACAATAATTCTATTCTTCACAAACTTAGCAGAGACGGCTAAAATAGTTGCATATCTCAAGGATAACTCAAATGAGAGATATAAACCAGACTGGGAAAAATGGATTGACTATATTCAAAATAAATATGGGTCTAGGAAATTTCAGATAGTTTATGACTAAGATCAGAAACGATACAAGTTATTTATAGTTAGCCTAGCAAGGAGGAGCTAATATGAATTCAAAGATGTTATTAACTTTCTACGTTTTCTCTTAAGTATATTTTAAACTGTTTTTGTTAAAGGTTTATACCTTGTATTGGTTCTGGGAAGTCAGGGTGGGGGAAGGTTAGGGGCTTGGGGGGAGGGTGGGAGTGAGTGGAGTTTACTAAGTTGGAGGAGGGATGTTGGATGATTGTACATGTATACTGTTATTTTTTTCTTTTTTAAGTATATTGAAATGGAATTAAAATACCATCAACACAAAATTTTGCTTAGATGCCGAAACACATTAAGTGAATCAGAGGAAGAGTGGGAAGTAGAGGAGAGAAGAAAGATAGGAAGAGAGGGATAGGAGGGAGGGGGAAGGGGGAAGATGAGGTGTATAAGGAGGAGTGGTAAGGGGAGAGAGTAGAAAGAGAAAGGAAGAGGAAATAGAGTAGTATGGAAGCGGAAATACACCAACGAAAGGAAGAGTGGGAAGCAGAAGGGAGAAGAAAAGTGGGAAGGGAGGGATAGGAGAGAGGGCAAGGGGGGAAGATGAGGAGGATGAGGATAAGGAGGAGTGGAATGTAGAGAGAAGAGAAGGAGAAAGGAAGGGGAAGTAGAGTAGAAAATGATGGAGGGAAGTCAGGATATAGAAGAGTTGGAAGTAGAGGAGAGAAGAAGATAGGAAGAGAGGGATAGGAGAGAGGGTGAAGGGGGAAGATGAGGTGTATAAGGAGGAGTGGTAAGGGGAGAGAGTAGAAAGAGAAAGGAAGAGGAAATAGAGTAGTATGGAAGCGGAAATACACCAACGAAAGGAAGAGTGGGAAGCAGAAGGGAGAAGAAAAGTGGGAAGGGAGGGATAGGAGAGAGGGCAAGGGGGGAAGATGAGGAGGATGAGCATAAGGAGGAGTGGAATGTAGAGAGAGGAGAAGGAGAAAGGAAGGGGAAATAGAGTAGGAAAGGAAGAGGGAGGGAAGATAGGAAATAAGAGAGAGGTAGAAGAAAGAGGTGTATGGAGAGTAGAAGAGCTAATAATGGGTGTTAATCTTTTTGGGGCGTTGAGGACAAGAGGAACTGATGTAATCATTATTTAATACTACATGATATTGGCTATGTATAGTATACATGTGATTGTTATGAAATGGAAATAAAAATATGTTTTAAAAAAATAATTCTATTCTTGAAAGGGAACATTCTACTTTAGATAATTCTTCTTCTCTACAAAATATTCCATGGTTATTGGAGAGGTTTTAAATGAGGATTGATCAGCAGGACGGCCAGGGCTTATTAGAAAACGCTTTGAATCAATAGAATCCGATATTCTAATGGGCCAAAGGCACACTCTAAAATCTGTGTTCAATTTACATTGATCCTGGACAGAGTGGTTTGCCATTTTTTTTTTACTACTGGTTCAGGTACCACTACTGCGCACATGCACAGAAGTGTCAGGGGGGGCTCCCACCGCTGCTACTACTGGTTCGCCTGATCCAGGCCGAACCAGGAGCACCCACCTCTGATCCTGGAGTTGGCTTTGGTATTCCCCCACCTCACCTGCTATTTTCAATGGGAGGAAAGATTTAAAGCAGGGGGAGACAGACTGGTGTCCTCCAGATGCTTTGGCCCATTACTTTCTTAAATCACAGAGTGTAGAATCCAAAGCCAGGAATATGGGAAATGTAAATCAAAACATCTGGTACAGCCCTGTGTTTAGCTGATTTTATTCAGTACTTGTGGCAGAGTCAGTATTTAAACCCTGAACACCTACTGTATACTGTAAGTTAAATAATGGAAAGCCCTTCTTTACAGTGGTGGGTTGCAAATATTTTTACTACCAGTTCGGGTGCTGTGTGCGCAACACTTCTGTCCATGCGCAAATGCTTCTTCGCATGCACAGAAGCGTCTGGATGGGTGGGCGTGGCCTCCCGCCACTGCTACTACCAGTTCGGCAGAACTAGGCCAAACCGGGTGCAACCCACCACTGCTTTCTTATATGGAAATGGAGACACTCAGCCATTGCCGGGCTGCAAATTCACTTGTTTTATCCAAATCTAACAGTTTTTCAACAGATTGCCTAAAAACACCTTAGTATACAAGGGAGGCTTGATGGGAAAAGTCATTTCTATGTTGCTCCCAGGAACTTTGATTAGCAGGCTGCCTCTGAATATGGGGGCAGAATGATGTTTCCTTATCATTCCTGATAGATCACTTCGCATGATTTTTATTTTTTTACTCCTCTTCTTGAGGCAATCACATAAAACGGGCCAGTATAAGATAGCAGTTAGAGTGTGGGATTAAGACATGGGAGGTAAGCGTTCAGATCCTATCTCAGCACTGAAGCTCCCAGGGCATATTTGCTTCTTCTTGCTCTGTTTTAGCTGAACTACTTCATGGAATTGTTTGAAGTGATAGAAGGAAAATCAAAATAACTGCTTACTTGGTTTCTCACCTTGGAAAAAAAATAGGGAATCACTGTAAAAAGGAATTACCTCATAACAGTGAATTCTGTCAATTAAGTATGCATTATGTGGACATACACTGCAGTATGTCTGTCATCAGTTATAAGAAAGAAAGAAAGAAAGAAAGAAAGAAAGAAAGAAAGAAAGAAAGAAAGAAAGAAAGAAAGAAAGAAAGAAAGAAAGAAAAGCTTCTTTAATACTTGGATTTAACTGTGATGAATCTCTGCATTCAGTCTGGAATATATCACTGTGGAAGAGGATCTAATTTACTTAGTCTAACACAGACATTTCTCTTTTTTTGACAAATTTAAAGCTTGTCCACCTTTCTGTGGTAAAAAGTACTGTCCAACTTTAGTCTTAGCTCATTACCACGTAATTTTTAAAAATCTGAAGTAAATATTGGGAAGTAAGGAGGTTGGGATTCTTTTTGTTCTCTTTGGTTGAAGCATGAATATATTTTTATTACAGCTTTTGGCCAACCAACACATACAATAAATGCCACAAGTTGAGTATCATTCTTAAAACGTTGGCTTAACAACAGCCACAGAAACCAGGCTGCCAAAGAACAGGTGGCTGGACACTATCAAAGCTGACACCAAACAGGGCGTAGAACAACTCAAAGAAGTAGTGCAAGATTGGAAGACATGCAGTGATGTGGCCCATAGACTTTGCTTCCTGACACAACTGAATGGATAACATTACAATCTTATGAACATTACATGAACAATAACTGAATTTCCTTTCAATAACATATTAAACATTAAACATATTTTTAAAACCCTGCAAGGTTCACATCTCAACTTGGAGCTGGTTTGGTCTAATGGTTAAGGCACCAGGTTAGAAACAGAGAGAAAATAAAGGGTAGAGGTATTAGGTATGTATGTTCAGAGCCTTGAATTATTTATAAAACTAATAAAGTCAGGACATAAATAAATACAATAAATTAGTGACATAAAATTAAACCTCAAAATAGTAGCTGAATAAATTCTTGCTTTATATCATGACTAGCTGATAACCCAGCGTTGCCCAGGTATTTATTTATCCCAATCCTGTATTAGACAGGAAGCTGTTCGACATTGTAGTTCTTTTCTCATATGAAACCTGTGTGAGGTATGTTGTGTCCGTGGTGCAGGCAGGCTGGGTTGCAGTAATGTTTTATTGATCGTAGCCATACATTTGTCCTCAAGAATAATCAAAGCCTTGTTGAAAATGTCTGGACCAAATGTAATTTCTAATGTTGGATTTTCCCCCTTACTAGAGGGAGCTCCCTTGTGAAGTACTGTGAAGCTGTTACCATAGCAACTCCACTGCGCTGTACAGTAGAAGTCATTTTAAGGAACAACAGGCTGTATCTTAACAGTACACCCCACCCCCGACAGGTGTTAGGGATGTCTTACCCCCACAGAATTTTTTTTCCAGAGGGTAAGTCATCTGTGTACCAAGTTTGGTTGAAATTGCTCAAGGCTTTCCAGAGTTATGCTGGAACATACACCACATACACACATACAGCCATTTTTATATACAAAGGATATAGAATAAAAGAAAAGGTATAGTTTTCAAGGTCCCAGAATCTTAATAAGTAATGACATTAGGATGTTGATATTTTAAAATCTCCCTAAGAAGGATAAGAACTAATTTAAAATGGGCTTCTGTAAAGGAATTCCTCCCTTATTAATCTTTGATTACAGGTAGTCCTCGGTTTACAACTGTTCGTTTAATGAAAATTTGAAGTTACAACAGCATTGGAAAAAAAAGTGAGTTATGGCTGGTTTTCACACTCACAACTATTGCAAACCCATGGTCATGTGATCAAAATTCAGGTGCTTGGCAACTGGCATGTATTTATGACAGTTGTAGTGCCCCAGAGTCATGAGATCACCATTTTTCACTTTCCTAGCTGGCTTCTGACAAGCAAAGTCAATGGCGTAAGCCAGATTTGCTTAATGAATGTATAATTCACTTAACAACTGCAGTGATTCACTTGACAACTGTGACAAAAAAGGTCATAAAATGAGGCAAAATTCAATTAACAACTGCTTTGCTTACCAATGGACATTTTGGGCTTAATTCTCATATTATATTACTGAAATACTTCCTGTAGTCCATTTCTTGGTCCAAAGGCATCATGCACTTGATCAAATTCTTTGTTAATCAAGTCCATCTGTGATTTAACACTCTTCTATTTGCCGTGCGTGTCAAAGCAGAAAGCAACATAAAACAACTTCCCTTTTATCATCTCAGAGAGCAGCACATGATTCTTCTGTATCTATTTCCTTTTTTAATAGCAACCCTGCTGTAAATGAGAACAACCGCAATTTGTGAAACAATATTTTTTTGCCCAGGGGGAGGGGAAGGAGCCTCAACAAAATGACAGGTTTCCTCAGGCTGGAGACGTGATGCGTATAATACATTTCAGGATTGCAAAATAAATGCAGTAATTTTCCTGATAATGACCCAGTAAGCCAAGCATCTGATGAGGCACTAGAGCAAAAACTCTGGCTGTTTGGTATGGATCACAAATGGCCACTCCTAATGGCACACTATCAAGCAAAAATAATGACGTGAAACTATAAAAGCCATTTTCTTTACAATTTATACATGTGATCTAGAACAGTAGGGGGGGGATGCTAAATTTAAAAGAAAAAAATCCTTCTTTTTGATTAGTATCTACCTCTGCTATTTTGTCTTGTTTCCTCTGCTGAAAATTGCCTTTTAAGGTTTTTATTATACAGTTCTTGTGTTTTGAAATATGTATGACTATATTCTACTTGGCCAGGAAACCTGTGCTTTAAAATGACTTCTTTATTTATGAGCTTAAAAGAAAAATACCTTATTTGAAATGGGCTCCTAGCTCTCTCTTACAAGATCGCTCAGCAGCATATCAGCTGTCTATTTCAGACTACTATTACAGGCAGTCCTCGAACCTATGACCACAGTTGGGGAATGGTACTTCTGTTACTAAATGGGGCAGTTGTAAAGTCAGCCACACTATTTTATAATCTTTTTTTGCAATGGTTGTTAAGTGAATCATCCTGGTTGTTAAATGAATCACATAATTGTTCAGAAAATTCAACTTACCTCCTTTGACTTTGCTTACTGAAAGCCAGCTAGGAAAGTTGAAAATGGAGCTCATGTTACCCCAAGATACTCCAACCGTCATAAATACATGCCAGTTGCCAAGCAACCAAATTTTGACCCTGGGGACACTGTAACAATTATAAATGTGAGGAGGACCTTTCTTAAGTTTTTTCAGTGCTAGTATAATTTCAAACGGTTGCTCAACATTGTAAGTTGAGGAAGTTAAACTAAGATGACTCCCTAGTTCAAATAGGAAAGCAAGTTGTTGTTGTTTTTCATTTGTTTATACAGCTTGAACATTGAGGATACAGATTAGATGTGTTGTTTGATTATCTTAGAGGTGCATCATGCTGTGTGCTAGACCCTTCCAGTGCATATTTACTTGGAAGTAAGTACTTCTGGAGTTGGTAGAACATTCTGAAGTAACTGTGGCCAAAACCACATCCTTTTGTATATATGTACATGGGATACTTCCTTTATGAGATTCTCTTAGGTGATGATTTGCTTACTGTTTGTGTAACTTGCTGCTGTTATAACTTCCTTAAACAATATATTGCCTTCCTATGGTGTACTAAAGATTTTTGAATGTGACTTAATTTGTTGAGTAATTCAAATTACTTAAAGTGTGGCATCTATTACAATAATTCTAGAAATGTGCTAAGATTCAGAGGAGGCTCTCTAGATCCCATTTAGGGCCTTCCTTAGTACCTGCCCTACCTAACAATCTATTAAGATTCCTTGAAGAAAGAGAGAGGGGGAGAGAGGGAGGGAGGGAGGGAGAACAGATATACTTTGCCTTTTGCTTATTTGCTCACTGGCACTCAAGCTAAAGAGGACATTGAGTCAGAATCCTGTACTGATTCCTGAGGTTATATTCTTTGTTGGGTGGGAGTGGGTTAGGCAGGGGTCCCCAACTCCCAGACCGTGGACTGGAAGTGCACTGCAAGACACCAGAAACCAGGTGGTGCAAATGAGCAAAGCCCCATCCAAACATGCACATGATGCAGGCAGCACGCAAAACCATGCTGCCTCCCCCAGTGTTCAAACGGTTGGGGACCGCTGGATTAGGGAGTTTTTCTTCACAAAGGTGTGATGCTTGGTGCAAAATGTACTTGGTGTTAATGAAGAGATTGAGATAAAATGGGCAAGCCTTTGTGTCTTTCCTCATAAGATTAATTTCAGATTTTAGGCTTTCTGAGAATGAGCTGCCTCACCTTGGAAATTCTCCAGAGTACAGTAATCATTGCTGCTTGCCTGTCTGCAGCAGATGCTGGAAGCTAGAAAATGATTTTAAGTTGTTGGTAGATAACTAAGAAAAGTCACATATCTATGCCCTGTAAACAAACCTGCTGACTTCAAGAGCAGGTTAGAATCTGTCTTATTGTTAGCATCAGTTCTTCTCCCTGTCTTCTGGTGGCTGCCACAAATCATTGGCACTGGTCATGGCTCTTCATTGTAGCACAGGACTGATTCCTTGAGCTTCACTCATTTTCATACCCTTATCACATTTCCCGAGTGCCACCAATTCATCACAACATTTTGTTCACAATTTCATTTTACAATGAGTTTTGGAGAGTAAATAATCTTAGCAGCATTCAGCAGATGAATTCTTGCACAACTTGAAATGAAAAAACACTGAACACTAATCAGTCCTTTAATTAATACATAAATCAATATAAAAAGATGAGTCTACACTTGTAATTGCATCTTAATGTTATTTATGCGTATTTGAAGAAGGAAAAAAATAAAACCTAAGCGTGCTGTGGTATCGCATTTTAGAGAGAAACCACTTCCCTCCCTGTGTGCGTATTAGAGGTGTATGCTGCTGAATTTTCAATACCAATATCGTACACTGTCATCAAAACCTCAAATGTCACCCTGCACCAAAAATAATGTTCATAATCTAATGCGTCTGTGCTTACAGCTTTTGTATACACAAGCTAATTGTGAGAGTAACCAATGATTTGTGTAGAGAGGTAGCTATGTGCGTAGAATGTTTAAACTAAAGAAACAATTCTTTATGTAATTCTTGCTCTATGGCAATGCATTGTGCTTCAGCAATAAAATCAATGTACCATTGTAATCAGACTATTTCCTATGGTGTTTAGGAAACATAGACTTTCAAAGCCAACTCTTCTCCCTCAAGGTTACTCTCTATATAGGTTCATCCATGATCAGCTTAGATTGTTTCAATTGTTATACAAACCCAACCCTGATGATTTTAAACCATCAGGTAGCATGTCGCATAAATGTCCCTATCCTGGATGCCTATAATGCTATCAACCTTGTTGGATGGAAGCTAGACATTTTAGAGTTTATTCTATGCAACACAATAGAATGATTGTGAACCAGCCTAGAATAGGCAATCAATTTACATTTCACAGAGATCTCTACCAAGCTTTATCTAGCAGGAACTTCTTTGTCACAACAGATTACAGATTCCAATACATGTGTGAATATATGTTAGCAAATTGTATAATTCAACAAATTATAGGAAGGAGTTGAGATCCAATTACTAATTATACCATAAATCTAAAGGACTTTATTGTAATATTGATAAAAAAAAGATACCTATGTTTGTTCCCATATGTTCATGTATTTACATGGCAAGCTGGAAGAACCTACATTGTATGTTACAATTGTCTAGGAACATTCAAGATACATGATAAAGGAGTAAGAATAAATAAACTGTTACTGTTTAATAGCTCAGTAACTAAATCAGCAGTGGGGAGGATCTTTGTATATAAAATTATATAGCTATGTGTGCTATATTTTCCTTCATTGAAGCAGCTACATCTATTTTCAGGCTTAGAGACAAACCTGGAAAAAAGCTTTGGCTATATGAAAAAATGCTGTACTCATGTGCCCATACATTTCAAACAATACGTTCCAAAACATTTTTCAAAGCAAACCCTGCCCTAATTAAAAAAAAAACACTTTTCTGTTCTATTTATTAGAATGTTTAAGAGGTTAAAAACAAAAGGATGAAGATTGGATTGAACAGAGAAAGGATTTTGAGCATCCATCACTGAAACATTCTTTCATTTGGTTCAGACTTGATGTGACAGTTGATAAAATAAGCAGGGAGGATTTTTGAAAAGTTTGCTCTAAGACAGATCAGGAAAAATTAACATATGCATGCATAGGTGAAAAAATAAAGCATCCCTCTTACTGCTTTTATGTTTGTGAAAAAAGGCAGTGTTTGAATAGATTCTTTCTACTGAAAAGTTTTTGTAATTACTTAATGTAATTTTCAGTAATATCCACTTAATGTCTATAGTCACAGGAGTGGACAATTTCCCTGGTCTTATTTTGCTACCCAAGAATCTGCCACGATCATGCTATCTAACATTTGGAAGCAAAACAATTATTTTCAAAGCTGCATTTTAAATGAACTTCTTCAGTTAAAGCGATCCCCAAACAAATGTGTTAAGCCTGTGACATATTTAAAGTATCTATTTTCACTTTTTGAAACCCTTTCCATTCAGAAAGGGATAGAAAATTACAGTGTCTTCTCATTATTGGCATCACCACATACTCCATCCATCCAGTCCATTTTTATTTGGTCACAATACAATTAAGATTCCTAGGCTCAAATAAACACAATGTGACCCTTACTCTGTATGAATACTAAAACTGGTGAAACCCAGCAGAGCAGTAAAAATAAAAAATACCTTGTCTATGTAAAATGATAGACTTTGGGATACAGAGCAAATGCGATGGGCATACTGTGAGCAAACTTAATTTCATAGTTGAATACTGTGGGTAGTCTTGAATGTTTTTGTTACTTCTTCAGTTATTACCACTGAACTAAGCATGTGGCTTCCTTCCTTCTTCTTTCCTTTATTTATATTCAGAATCCCTCTCTACAGAAAGAGCATATTCAATTCAAACCTTTATTGTCAATACACAACCTGTGTACAATGAAATTGGCTGAGCCTCCCTTAGTGGTCCCCAACGCAAATTCATTTCAGTAATTCACAGTGAAAGAAAGAAAATCCTTACCCTAGTAAATCATACTAACAAACACACAATCCTTTCTATATGTGTGCATAACATAACATTATAATATATTGCACAAATATGAACATGTTGCACATTGTGCCAGCCCTGCAAGTTTATTATACTAAATATTTATGATGTTATATTGCATTCAGGAGTCTGACCACTCACGGATAAAAGTTGTTCTTCAACCTGTTCATACGACTGGCTATGCCCGATGGTAGGAGAGTAAAGAAGTGCTGACCAGGGTGTGAGTCGTCCCTGGGTATTTTCCTTACTCTTCTAAGGCAGCAAGTCCTAGCGATTTTGTTTAGTGGTATCAGGGAACGTCCCATGATGTTTTGTATCATGCTTATCACCCTCTGTAATGTCTTTCCATCTGTGGTTGTCAAGCCAGCATACCATACTGTAATGCAATAAGTGAGGACACTTTCTATTGTGAATTGGAAAAAGGAGGTCATCAGTTGTTGCTCCACCTTGTTCTTCCGCAAGACCCTAAGGAAGTGGAGTCTCTGTTGGGCCTTCCTGGACACCTGGATTGTGTTGTTTTTTCCAAGTGATATCTTCACTAAGATGGAGTCCCAGGAATTAAAAGGGGGGGACTCTCCCCACACAGCCCCACTCAATGTAAAGTGGGGCAGGTTTGTCTCTCTTCTTCTGGAAGTCTAGCACCAACTCCTTTGTCTCGGCAGCATCGGAGGCCCTCGACCGGATTGCGCCACTACGGCCCCTCCGAGGCGGCGGATCCCAGAGACCTCCTTGGTTCACCGAGGAACTCCGGGAGATGAAGCGCCGGAGGAGATGCCTAGAGCACCGATGGAGGTCCGATAAGTCCGAATCGAACCGAGCAATGGTAACCACCAGCACCAAGGAATACACCAGGGCACTTAGGGCAGTGAAAAGATCTTATATAGCCACCTTGGTTGCGTCCGCTGAGTCCCGCCCAGCCGCCCTGTTTAGGATAACCCGTTCCCTACTAAATAAGAGGGAAGCGGGGGAACCCCTGCAGGGCAGAGCTGAGGATTATGCCCAATTCTTAGCGGACAAAATTGCTCAGTTTCGGTCGGACTTGGACTCTATCTCTGCAGTTCCAGCCGAGGCACAAGAGGATGAAGTAGACCACCTCTGGGTTGAGTTTCAGGATGTTGCCCCCGGGGATGTGGACAAGGCCATGAGGGCTGTAAGTGCCTCCACCTGTGTACTGGACCCGTGTCCCTCATGGCTGGTTACTAACAGCAGTGAGGTGACACGAGGCTGGATCCAGGCGGTTGTTACCGCCTCTCTTCGGGAGGGGAACTTCCCCGCCGCGTTAAAAGCGGCGGTGGTGATACCCCTCCTGAAGAAGCCATCTCTGGATCCAGCTGTTCTTAACAACTATCGCCCAGTCTCCAACCTTCCCTTTCTTGGGAAGGTTGTTGAGAAGGTGGTGGCCTTCCAGCTCCAGCGGTCCTTGGAGGAAGCAAGCTATCTTGACCCCTTCCAGTCAGGCTTCAGACCCGGTTACAGCACAGAAACCGCTTTGGTCGCATTGACCGATGATCTTTGGAGAGCCAGAGATGGAGGACATCCCTCCATCCTGGTTCTCCTTGACCTCTCAGCGGCTTTCGATACCATCGACCATGGTATCCTTCTGCGACGACTGCGGGAGGTGGGAGTGGGAGGCACCGTGTTGCGGTGGTTCTCCTCCTACCTCTCGGACAGGTCGCAGTCGGTGTTAGTGGGGGGGCAGAGATCGACCCCTAGGCCCCTAACATATGGGGTGCCTCAGGGTTCGGTCTTATCCCCCCTACTATTCAACATCTACATGAAACCGCTGGGAGAGATCATCCGCAGGCACGGGATAAGATACCATCAATATGCGGACGATACCCAGTTGTATCTGTCCGCCCCGTGCCAACTCAATGAAGCGGCAGACGTGATGAACCGAGGCCTTGAGGCCGTTATGGACTGGATGAGGGCTAACAAGCTTGTACTCAACCCAGAAAAGACCGAGTGGCTGTTGTGCTTCCCTCCCAAAGATTCGACCAATATTCCATCACTCAGGCTGGGGGGTCAAATTTTACACCCCTCAGAGAGGGTTCGCAACTTGGGAGTCCTCCTGGATCCACAGCTATCCTTTGACCACCACCTGACGGCTGTGACCAGGGGGGCATTTGCCCAGGTTCGCCTGGTGCGCCAGTTGCGACCCTACCTGAATCGGGAGGCTCTCACAACAGTCACTCGGGCCCTTGTGACCTCTAGGCTGGAATACTGCAATGTGCTCTACATGGGGCTGCCCTTGAAGAGCATCCGGCGACTTCAGCTAGTCCAGAACGTGGCCGCGCGAGTGATTGTGGGTGCACCTCGGTTCACCCACATAACACCTATCCTCCGCGAGCTGCGCTGGCTACCTGTCGATCTCCGGGTGCGCTTCAAGGTGCTATTAGTCACCCATAAAGCCCTTCATGGTAGTGGATCTGCGTACTTGAGAGACCGCCTTCTGCCAATTACCTCCCTGCGACCAATTAGATCTCATAGATTGGGCCTCCTCCGAATTCCATCTGCCAGCCAGTGCCGGCTGGCAACTACAAGGAGGAGGGCCTTTTCAGTAGTAGCTCCGACCCTTTGGAACGAGCTCCCCGTGGAGATTCGTACTCTCACCACCGTCCAGGCCTTCTGCATAGCCCTTAAGACCTGGCTAGCCCGTCAGGCCTGGGGACAAAGATAGCCGCCCCTCCCGAATGATGAATGAATGTTGCCTATTATTTTTACTTATGTGTGTCTACGTTATTGTTTGTATTCCCCTTCCTGATTTTATGTGAGCCGCCCTGAGTCCCCTCAGGGAAAAGGGCGGCCTATAAATGTTAATAAACTCAAAACTCAAACTCAACTGATGTATAGGAGCAAGTTGTTTTCTGAGTGGATAATTTTTGAATCTGACCCTTGTATGTTGCTTCGTCTCCACCTGTAATGAGGCCCAATACAGTGGAATCGTCTGCAAACTTGATAATCACAGTGGATGGGTCAGAAGATACACAGTCATATGTGTACAATGAATAAGGTATGGACTGACCACACAGCCCTGAGGAGACCCAGTGCTGAGCTTCAGGGAGGAAGATATGAAAGACCCAGCCCTCACTTTTTGTGGCTGGTCTATTAGAAAGTTTTTAATCCAGTCACAGCTGGGAGAGGGAAAATTCAAGTCAGTCAGTTTTTGGATAAGGATGCTTGGCAGAATGGTGTTGAAGGCCAAGCTGTAGTCTATGAAAAGCATTCTGAGATAGTTTCTCTAAATGACCCACTATGGAATGTAAAGCAGTAGCTATGGCGTTGTCTGTCAACCTATTCCCCCTGTAGGCAAACTGGTGTTGTTCAAAATTTGGTGGCAGGTATGACCTAAGGTATTGAAGACCAATCTCTCGAAGCACTTCATCACTATAGACGTTAATGCAATAGGTCTATAGTCAAGCAGTTAATTGCTGTTTTCTTTGGGACTGGGATGAGAGTGGCTGCTTTCAAGCATGATGGAACACTGGGGGTTTGCAAGGAATGTTAAAGATGCTTGTCGGGACCTCTGCTAATTGGTTGGCACAAGTCTTTACCACTATTCCCAGCACCACATCTAGAACTGCAGATTTTCTGGGGTTCACGGCCTTCAATGCAGCTCTCACTTGGTGTTCATACAAGGTGAGTGGCTGGGAGTTAGACAGCCAGCGAGCAGGGGCTACAGAGTCAGGTCTTTTCACCTCATAGTGGGTAAAGGAGGTATTCAACTCCTCTACCAATGAGGCATCAGAGTTGACTGTCTTCCTTGTGTTGCCCTTATAGTTGGTTAGGTATTGCAGTTCCTGCCACACTTGCTCCAGGTTGTTGTCTCCTAGATGGTTCTCCACCTTTTGTTTATATTTTTGTTTTGCTATCTCAATGCCTCTTTGTAGGTTTGCCCTGGCCTCTTTGTATTTATCACTGTCCCCTGCCTTAAGGGCAGAATTGCGGGCTCTCAGAAACATCCGTACCTCTGCAGTTATCCAGAGTTTACAATTCCCATAGACTCTGATGCACTTGTCCACTGATACGTTGTCTGTGCACACTTAGATGTAAGAGAGTACAGAATCAGTGTATTCATGCAGTTCTGGATGTTCGAATATGCTCCGCCCAGTGGTTTCAAAACAGTCCAGCTGTTAATTATTATTTATAATTATTTATAAATATACAAATAAATACAACCAAAGTGAGAATAAGGCTACTATGTCTGGTTGTAAAAATCCAGAAGGCCACCAAACAACTCATGTTCTGCTTCTTTTTGCTGCCCTATTGTTGATACTCCAGCTTTCTAGAAAATATCTACAATAGAGTATGATCTCTCCCTTATGTTCTTAGAAAACAGGCTAGTTTTGCAGCTCTGGCCATCATATGGAGAAAGGATGCCAATCATAGTGGACCTGCTTTTCTTGGTGGGCAACTTCATGTTCCCCCAGAAGCACGGGAACAAGTTATGGAAAAGTAGTTTTCTCTCAACCTGAGGAACATTTAAGTCTTTCTCTTACACCAGTATGGCCATAAAACTGAGTGATTGATAAGATAATTGACAGCAACTCTTCTACTGCATTTACCGGGTTCCCCCCAAAATAAGACAGGGTCCCACAAAATATGGCCTTGGGCTTATTATAGGGGGAGGGCTTATTGTTTTGAGGTTGCCGGGCAGCTGCTCCCTTGCAAACTGGCTCCCAAAGAGCCAGGCACAGTCTCAGGGGCGAAGCAGCCATGAGGTGACCATGCTCATGAGCAATCGCCCAGCAAACCCCCTCTCCAGCCGGGCTGACCACCATTTACTGACCTAAGGGGTATCCCTAAGGTGCCAAGGCACATGGCGCTCTGCCCACTCCCCAGCTCCCGCAGCTTGGCACATTAGGGATACCCCCTAGGTCAGTGCATGTGCTCTATGGTTGTGGGCCAGCTGCTGGACAGAGAGTCTTCCAGACAGAGAGTCTTCCAGCAGCCAGCCCACAACCATAGAGCACACTCCTAGAGCGGCCGCTACTGGAAGACTCGGCGGCCGGGTTTTGGAGTTTGGAAGCCGGAGAAGAAGTTATGCTTGGAGCACAGCAGTGGGGGCAGTGCCCTGGCCCTGCAGGGGGAGCTGGGCCAGGACATGGTGAGGCTGGGAGGCATGCTTGCTGGGGGGGAACAGGCGCATGCGCAACCCCCCTCTCCAGCCGGGCAGAGCTCCATGCACTGACCTAAGGGGTATCCCTAATGTGCCAAGCCACGGGAATTGGGGAGCAGGCAGAGCACCATGTTCCTTGGCACCTTAGGGATACCCCCTAGGTCAGTGAATGGCGCTCTGCCCAGCTAGAGAGGAGGTTTGCCAGGCAACTGCTCGTGAGCATGGTCACCTCATGGCTGCTTCGCCCCTGAGGCTGTGCCTGGCTCTTTGGGAGCCAGTTCGCAAGGGAGCAGCTGCCCAGCAACCCCAAAATAATAAGCCCTCCCCCTATAATAAGCCCAAGGCCATATTTCGTGGGACCCTATCTTATTTTCGGGGGAACACGGTAAGAGCCCGGCTCTTCGGGAGCCCACTCACAAGGGAGCAGCCACCCAGCAACTTCCCCCTCCAGCCAGGCAGAACGCCACTCCCCAACCTAACGGTATCCCAAAGGCACCAAGCAATGTTAGCGCCTTTCCCTCCCCTGGCTCCCGCAGTTTGATGCCTTCAGGATACCGCTAGGTCAGTGAGTGGTGGTCTGCCTAGGTGGGGGGGTCCAGAGGGCTTATTTTCAGGGGTAGGCTTATATTTTTGCCCACACGAAAAATATGGCAAGGCGTTTCAGGACAGGTCGTATTTTCGGGGAAACATGGTAGCTTTAAAGTTTTTGTTTTGAATCTCTCTGACTACCCTGTTTTAAACAGATCCCATTAGATAGTAGTATTTTTAGCAAGTGACCCAGAGGCACTTTGTACAAAGGGCACCCTATGAATACTCAGATTGATTGATCGACTTTTTTCTTTTTTGCTGAAGCTGATGTTAATAGCTTTTGCTTGCAGGTCATCAAGAGTCATAGAGCAAATACCACTGATGTCCTTCCCTGAGAAAATAAGCCTCATTTCTTGCACTCTCAGTCATAACATGCTTCTCTGTCTTGGAATTTGTTATCTCCTCCCAGTGAACCAAGGTGGGGCTGGTGACCCACATCAAAGGAAGAATGTATTTCTCATACATTTCAAAGTTATAAATATGTTTTTTAATCACCAAAAGTTGTACATTTTCACTCATAATAGCTGCTACAAATTTTAAGAATGTATATTTTGGTTCAGACTAAAACCTGAATAGTCATAAACTCAAACTGCCTGGGCACAAGTATACCAATATTGTCAGTTGTGCAATTGAGGGAGTCCTCAAATTACGACCACAACTGAGGCCGAAATTTATGTTGCTAATTGAAACATTTGTAAACTGAGTTTGCCCCTTTCTTGCAACAGTTGTTAAATGAATCATAGCATTTGCTAAGTTATTAACCTGGTTAACTGAATCCTCATTGACTTTGCTTCTCAGATGGTTGCAAAAGCTGATCACATCACCCTGGGATAGTACAACCATCATAAATGTGAACCAAATGCCAAGCATCTGAATTTTGATCCTGTGATCATGGGAATGCTGCAAGGTTGTAAATGTGAAAAATAGTCATAAATCACTTTTTCCGGTGCTGTTTTAAGTTTGAACAATCACTAAACAAACTGTGGTAAATTGAAGACTACCTGTACTGGCTGCCCAATGGTCTCCAGACATGTTTCAAGGTGCTAGTCGTTACTTTTAAAGCCCTACATGGTATCGGATCTGGCTACCTGAGAGACCGCCTCCTGCCATTTACCTCCCAGAGACCTATAAGATCACACAGACTAGGCCTCCTCCGGATTCCATCTGCCGGTCAATGTCGGCTGGCAACTCCCCGGGGGAGGGCCTTCTCTGTAGCTGCTCCGGCCCTATGGAACGATCTCCCTGTAGAGATCCGGATCCTTACTACTCTTCCAGCCTTCCGCAAAGCGATTAAGACTTAGCTGTTCCGGCAGGCCTGGGGCTGTTGATTTATCCAGCCCCATTCTAAGCTATATGAATGTTGTGGAATTTTAATGTCTGTTCTTTTTAATTTTTATATGTTCCCCCTTCCTGCCTTTATCTGTAAGCTGCCCTGAGTCTCTTGAGAGTGGGCGGCATACAAATCCTAATAAACTGCAAACTGTATAGAAAATCTAGAGGCATTGAAATGTATATATTTCTACATGAGCACATTTTCTCTAACTGATATATTAACTTAATTGTGGAGTCCTTGGTGCTCTCGAGGCTTGGCTGTTTTCTTACAGGAGTTTTGTTACCAGACTAGGAAACATCTTTGGTGCCCAAAATATTATCTAATCTTGTAACAAAACATTAGCAAGAAAATAACCAAACTCAGAGGGCATCAAGGACTTCACAAGTCAACCCTGAGCTACACGTATTCTTTTCCACTGATTAACTTAACTTCCCGAGTCATTGCTCCAACGAATACTCAGCAAACTAACTCTCAACTTGCCCACAGTGAAGCATCTTCTCAAAAATTGGCTTCTGGGTTTTTAACACACTAGTATCTTTTTCACATATGTTCTAACATTGCAGGATCTGGGACATACTGTATGTATTGACTTCCTACAGCACATTAAGCCATGATACATTTGACCATGGCTTCTTGCATGAACAAAAAATGTATCCATTTGCCCTAGACACAAATAAGTTATCTACACTCTGGTTTAGAATCTGTAATAGCTCATACAACATTGTGGTGTAATAAGCCCAGCCATTGCCTTGGCATAGCATGGTGGTACAGCAGTAAGTCTCTACATGAGAAAGAAATTTTGGAAAGGATTACCAATTGTTCTCCCATGCTTGTACTTTCTTTAAAAAAATATTTAATCAAGTACAACTTAACTAGAAATCTGCTAAGATTGGTTAGTGACCATAGAAACAATAGCTGGGTTTTGTAATCTTGGTTCGGCATGTAAATGAACAAGCTACATTTGAAATGTTAATGCAGAAGATTTTCTAAGAACAATACACAGAAAGCTATTATTGAAGGACAGCCCAAACCTGTTACTTGTGATTTTTGCTCTCATTTCAAATGTCTTAGCTATTTGGAAAACATGAAAAATATGTGTGTATATTTATTTACACAAAATGCAGGCTCTTCGGCTTTGAACCGACGTAGCCTCCAGGAGCATAGTGATATAGTGTTGTATTGAAGGCCTAGGGCATAGTTATGTAAAACAAGTCATTCTGCATTGCATTAAAAGCTGTTCAGCAACAGATTTATTTCCAAACCCGGACTGGGTTACTTCAAATGAAGATGACTTCATAACTTTCTGTCTCTGAGTGCTATTTTAGCCTCTTTGCCCCAGTTACCTTTTGGGGGGGGGGGACATTAGCAAAAATCAGTGCTTATTTCAAAAATGGCTCTATGAAAATATTTGGGAAGAGATTCTTAAACTACTAGTCATTTTTATCCCCCTCCAGGGAAATCTTGGGCAACTACAATGTGGGGAAGAGAGGCAAGGGACAGGCACAGAAATTGTTAAAAATTGATCAAGTTCAAGTTCTCCAAAGTGGATCTAATTACTGTGGAAATGGTTATATCTTTTTACTCTATAATTGAAATTATATGGACTGCTTTTTATTGAATTAATGTGTTAGAAGATAACAATGTAGAGTGTTTGATCCCAACCTTTTCTATTAACACATATATTGAGGGGGGGGGGAGATAAAGATAAGTTTTGGAGCGGGATCAGCAATCTTTAAACATTAAAGAAATATTACTGCAATTACCTCTTTCTCAAGGATGATGAAGATTCAGGATTACAAGTTGTTCTGGAAAAAGGTCTGAAGAGTTTTATAACAAAGCAAAATGTTAATATTTATTTATAAATATATAGACTGAACATAGTGAAGCTCATAATTGGAACACCTTCAAGAGACAAAGTTGGCAAAGTAAAGGCAGCCTTATGGATGGTCAGAGCTAAAAATCGAGAGCTTCAGTGTTGACACTGCAGAATAGTTCTTGTACTGCTTCCTGCTGTGCCACAGCTCAGTTGGAAGTAATCAGCTTAACTATACGACAGCTTCAGAAACTCAGTAATGTCAGAAGGGTTTTCCTTTTCAATCTTTCCAGAAAGTTGGCTGGGACAATAGGGACCTAGAAGGAATAGTAATAGCAATAGCAGTTCGACTTATATACTGCTTCATAGGGCTTTCAGCCCTCTCTAAGCGGTTTACAGAGTCAGCATACCGCCCCCACAGTCTGGGTCCTCATTTCACCCACCTCGGAAGGATGGAAGGCTGAGTCAACCTTGAGCCGGTGAGATTAGAACCGCTGAACTGCAGATAACAGTCAGCTGAAGTGGCCTGCAGTACTGCACCCTAACCACTGCGCCACCTTGGCTCTATCTAATCCAGGTGAGAAACCTCTTAGGACAATTGCTTGATTGTCTTAGCTTTAAGAGACATACATACATCCGCTATACATCACAGCATCTGTTATTCCTTTCAGACATCCAGATATCACACATCTCACAGGAAAAGAGACTTACCCATATAAATCCAACAGGATATGAGATTCAGACTTTTAGATTTATAAATCACCAAAACTCATCACTGATTCACATTTTTAAGATGAATGAGTTTTTAAAAATGCATATGGCATATTGAATCAGGGATAAATAGTGATAGCAACTGGAAAGTCAATAAACTTCAGCTGTAGGAGGTTCATGTGACTACCAGGTTCTGAGAAATAAAAGGAAATATATATATATATATACTGTATATCAGTGGTGTCATATTATTTAGCTAGCAAATTTGCAAAGAGCATCATAGTGATACTATGTGATAGATGCTGGGATCTGTGATGAAAACAATATCTGGAAGTTGACAGATTTCCCCATTTCTGGTTTAATAAGAGGCAGTCTTGATTTTTCTCCGTGATTCTTCTAAGGAGATATCTACTATAGAGTATGTATGGTGTAGCTAAAACATCAAAAAACATGTTTTTCTTCTTTCTAGTCTAACTTCTATCAAAACACTGGGCTATTCAATGTTATTATTAATCACCTCAGCAAGAATAGATTTGATCTCTAACAGTGAGATGAATTTGGTAGATACTCTGGTCACCTACAGCCTCATATGTCACTGAAAAACCTTGAACTTGGATCAATAATTAACTGGCAACCAATACAACTGCTTTATAACAAAGGATTCTAATCATGATCTTTCAATCCAATGCCTCTATCTAGATAGAGAAGGGGACTAACTAAGATTAATACTTTATGTGGAAGATGAAGCAGATTTTTTTTCTTTGTTCCGAAAGACAAGGTTGGAAGTGATGCATATGTTGTTAAAAATTTAAAGAAAATTCCCAACAAGAACTATACGGAACTGCCTCAAGAGGTAACATAGGACTTTTATAAATAAATCCAATACAGCAAATCCCAAACTGAGCAAGGTTTATGATTTTGTGATCAGCTTTCACAAACTGTTATGTATAAATAACAACATGGAAAAGAAAGAGCTGGAAACCACTTTAGAAATTGCTTAGTCAAGCTTGCAAGCTATTAAAGTCTATCCAGAGAAAATAGTTGTTTTTAGAAGATGGCATTGAAATGCTTTCTGAAAATATCATGCCCCCATTCACCGTGACTTTGAATGTCAAATAAACTCTTCTGAAGGGAAATAGAAAATACAGTTTTCGCAATATATCCTAAAAGGATTTATAGCCTGCAGAGAAAAAGCACAAATACGTTATGATTATTTTAACCCATCATGTTCTTTTCAATAAACAGATGAGGTATATAGGATCTGTCAAAACAAGGTTCATGGAGTCTTACGGATTTTAAATGAGAATTATTATGCATATATTCCAGGGAAAGGGTGATGAAGATAAGCAAGGAGCTTGTAAGTTAAATCCTGTGAAGAATGGTTAAGGGAACTGGGTTTATTTAGCTTAGAGAAATAAGTGCTTAGGGGGAAAATGATAACAATCATCCAATACTTGAAAGCTCTCACAGGGAAGAAGACTTGGAATTATTCTCCATAGTAGTCATAAGGTAAGGTAAAGGCTCCTCTCGCACATATGTGCTAGGCGTTCCCAACTCCAGGGGGTGGTGCTCATCTCCGTTTCTAAGCCAAAGAGCCAGTGCAGTCTGATGCCGTCTCTGTGGTCATGTGGCCGGCATGACTAAATGCCAAAGATGCACAGTACACTGTTACCTTCCCACCAAGGTGGTCCCTATTTTTCTACCTGCATTTTTACATGCTTTCGAACTGCTAGGTTGGCAGAAGCTGGGACAAGGAGCGGGAGGTCACTCCGTTACGCGGCGCTAGGCATTCAAACCATTGAACTGATCAACAAGCTCAGTGTCTTAGCCACTGAGCCACTGATCCCATAGGACCAGAATTAATGGATGGAAGCTTAAGAGAGATCCAACTCAAAATAAGAAGCAATTACATGACCATGAGAGCTATTAAGCAGTGAAACAGTCTGCTTTCTGGAATTATTAGTATAATTCAAACAAAAATTAGGGATTTTATCCAGAATTATATGCCGATTTCTACCTTGGGGCTTGGATTAGGAGATCCTCAAGGTCATTTCCAACCCTATGATTCTTTGAAATCATATAATCATTCTTCTTGGTTAACAATATGTAAATATTATTTACACATGATTAAACTCCAACACATGATTTATACAGAATAAAGGGATAAGCACCCATTCTTTTAATCCAAGTTACGTGAACGGAACGTTTCATGTTTACTGTAAGGCAAGTGCTGTGTTTCCCACCTGAAGACATCAAACACATTTGGAATAAAAGGAAGTGATTTCTGAATTGTTGACATTGTGCTATGAATCTCTTGGAAGCAGAAGTAAAGGATTCAGGAGTTACAAGGTACACCATTAATCTTCAAAGCATATTACTGATTTACGTTTGCAGTTCCTACCATTGGCTATGTTTGCTCTTGAACGTTATTTGTATTGATTACACAGTAACTGAAGGATTATTAATATGTATTAGATGGCAGTTTTTCAGGCCATCTATGAAGAAATCCAACAACATCTAAAACAGACCAGGAAACTACAAAACCACCACTAAGAAACAATGTAAATGAGAAAATATAGCAAGCAATATTCCAAAATAGGGAGTACAATGCCTGCAAAATATAAAGATAAGTTCCTCCTGAAACAGACATAAATACAAAGAAATTCTCCAAGGCCAGTTTTGATCTACAGACCTTGAAAGTTATCAATCTAAAGTGATAGTCTATAATGGAGAAATAAAAGAATATTATGCATAGGGAAGACAGTTCAAATTATTTTAAACCACAAACTGTTGATTGACAAAGTACAATATGTATTGACATTGTTTATAAAAAATAGTTACAATTAAAATCCATTATACCTTTTTGGCAATGGTGAAATTCAATTTTTTTTACTACCGGTTCTGTGGGCATGGCTTAGTGGGTGTGGCAGGGGAAGGATACTGAAAAATCTCCATTCCCACCCCACTTCAGGGGAAGGATATTGCAAAAACTCCATTCCCACCCACTCTGGGGCCAGCCAGAGGTGGTATTTGCTGGTTCTCCAACTACTCAAAATTTCCGCTACTGGTTTTCCAGAATCTGTCAGTACCTGCTGAATTTCACCCCTGCTTTTTGGGCATTTATAAAAATCAATTCAGTTAATATTGCATACAATATTCTTTAAAAAAGAACTCCATGTAGTTATGGCAACACGCACCAGGATATAAAATAAAGCTGATTATAGATTTTAAAAAGCAGAAATATAAAATCTTTACTTCTTTAGTTTTGTTGGACTCTCACAGTATCTAACCATGTATAATGCTTTAGAAAATTCATGGGAGTTCAACTCCCCCAACATCTGAATATTACATTTTTCTGGCCTTGTTTTAGTGACTGTCAATGACAGTTTGACAATTATATTTTATCTGGACCCAGGACCTTTAGAACGCCTCTGTTTAACAAATTCTCAGCTGGAAAATATTATTTGTATTAAAGCAGCAAAACAAGCAACATATTTATTTTGCATCTCATGTTATTTCCTTTTTCATTTTCTTGCTTCTTCCTCTTTGTTTTCCAAGAATTAATATAATGGCAGAGATTTCCAACCTGTGAGGGGAAGCCTCTGTTTCAATTCATGCCCCATGCCAAAGTGGATATACCAAGAAAGGGTATTTTTGAGTCAATAACATGATGCAACTGACAATCCAATCACTTTAATAGCCTTTCATCAAAATGTGTGGCATGAAACATTTTGGACCTGAAAAGTTGTTGTTAGTCGTGAAATCATGTCCAACCCATCACGACCCCATGGACAACATACCTACAGGCCTTCCTATCCACTACCATCTTCTGAAGTCCATTTAAGTTCATGGCTACTGCTTCAGTGACTCCATCCAGCCACCTCATTCTCTGTTGTCTCTTTCTTCTTTTGCCCTCAATCTTTCCCAGCATTAGGCTCTTCTCCAGTGAGTCCTTCCTTCTCATTAGGTGGACAAAGTATTTGAGTTTCATCTTAAGGATCTGGCCTTCTAAAGAGCAGTCAGGGTTGATTTCCTCTAGGACTGACCAGTTTTATCATCTTGCAGTCTAAGGAACTTGCAGGAATCTTCTCCTGCACCATAGTTCAAAGGCCTCAATTCTTTGGCGCTCAGCCTTTCTTATGGTCCAACTTTCACAGCCATACATTGCAACTGGGAAAAGCATTAGTACCTTTTGTAATTTGGGCTTTTTAGTTGTGTTGCCAGCTTTCTTCTTTAATTTCATTGGTTTCTCAATATCATTATTTGGCCCATAGCTTTCAATTCTCAATTCCTGGTCCAATCCCAGCTGCAAAAGAAGAGAGTGCCATTACTTTGTATGACTTGACCCCAGATGCCCTTGTACCATGTCAGGATAAATTTAAAAAACTCAAAAATCATATATCGCACAAAGCAAAACCAGAATTTTGTCCTGAGTCATGATGTACTCTTGTCCTAGTTTAAGGAACACAAACTCTGCGAGGGATTTTTGGTTGACTTGTGTCATTAATTAAACACAAATACATTTGTATGTTCTTTGAATGTAAAACATGGAATCTATCTCATTTATATCCGATATTAAAGATGTGTGGCTTAGAATCCAATGATATTACATATGGAGAGAGGCAATAAAAGTAGTATAAATACCATTTTAACGTCATTCTGTATATCTGCCTACAATGCATGCAACAAATTGGCCATTCCAAATTTACAAATATTCTTGCATTCAAATGGTTGGTGTATTTCTATTTTCCCGCAGCAATGTATTTTTGCCCTGATTGCTTCGTTATCTCAAGAAAGCATTTGGGGGATTTTATAATAGCATCTGACTGCAACCATACCAAAACACCCACTAACTTTACCAAGAATCTACCATTCAGAATGTATTATTTAGTTCTGATGGCAGATATAAGTTATGGAGCACATTCCAGAGTCTTGTGCCCTCCAGATCACTACTTGTATTTCTACATGGTATGATTGAAATGGTAAGTCTTGGCCATTCTGGTGGCATGGGAGTGGAAATGATCCTAGGATATCATCATTATTTGTCTCTCTTTCGTAGATACAATTCTGACGACTCTGGAAGTTGCATCTTGTCTGGACACAACATTTTCAGAGGGCATAAAATTCCTCGCTGCACTTTATCTTATTTTACTAGGGGTGGGGGGGAATTACACTTTTGACAAAAGTGAAGATCATGTCATAACAAAACTCATTAAAAACAACATATTGATTAGGAATATAAATAAACTGAAGATTCTCTTTAATCTGTACACATGGACTAGATACTAGAAAAATGAATGACATTAGAGATGCTTTATCATATCAAACGTGGCTTGCTTGCTGTGAGGGTGGGCTCAATCAAAATTTTCTTTATGTTTTCTGCATAGATTTGCTGATTAAATGCATTTTTACAAATGCTTGACCAATATGGAAGAAGCATTCTCAAGTTCACTTTTAAATTAACTGATTAGCTTAATCGATTAATTATTTCAAACTTCAAATTTATCTGTTTATCTGGGAATGAGATCTATTTATCTTACTTCTGAGTAGAAATATACAGGACTAAATCAGAAAAGTAATGGTACTAAGGAAAAAATATTATATCAATATAAGGAAATACTTTAATTCTAATTATAACATTGTTATACAATATAATTGTGATCTTCCAGATTTAGTAGCCCTACTAAGTACAACTTTCAGTAGTCCTAGCCAGGAAACTCCAGAGCAGTAGGCTAGATCACCAAGTCAAAAATGTCAAAGAAAGTAGTGACAAACCACCTCTGTCTTGTTGTCAAAGAAACTTCATGGATGAATGCAAGAGGTCACCAAGAGTCCAACATGAAGAAGACTTGCCTTACCAAATTCTGCCCCGCATAATAAAGTGATGATGCTAATATAGACTGAAATATGTGGGCAGACTGCTTTGTAGTCATAGCTAGGTTAGCAAACAACCTATATACCAATAATAGTTAATTGTTGCTTTTTCCTTTCCTTTATGAAGGCCCAAGTAGGGAAGAAAATCTGGCTCAGTAAAAGGAATATAATTTGTGTTGTTTTGTTTAATTAGATAATCTCTTGATGAATTGAAAAAGTTCCTCCAGGGCTTGCAACAGTACTATGAAAAGTGTCTCAACATTTAGACCAAAATCAACAGCAACACGTTCATAATAAAAAATATTTTTAAAAACTAACTTTTGCCCTTTGCCTGCATATCTTGTTGTCCTGCCAAAAATAAATTAGAATTTCCCAACTTGGCTACTGTTTGTATGTGATGTCATTTTAAAACCATGCCACAGTCTAAATATTGAAGGAACCTATCTAGATCACTCAATCTTACTTGTATGAGATAGCATCTCAAATTTAGCATACTAGTTTCATGAACACATGCATTTGGATATATGCATTCACATTCTTATACCCATAAAAAAATATCTTAAGGGGTGCAGGCTTGGGCTACCTATTTTGTGTCTTTAAGGACTGAAAAAGCTTCACATTGAAAAAGGAAAGAGGAAAATAAAAATAAAAATGATGGTGTATTTTTGTAGAACTTCTGCTATAGAAAAAAAAAGGGGGGGAGCTTCCACTTTTCTTTAAGATATATTGGAGGAGAAAAATGAAAAACTAATTCTAATTCTTTGAGATTCTTTAAAAAACCCAATTATTCAAAGCAGAGCATATTCATTATCATTTCAGTTTATAATTTAAAATGTATTTATAAACATTTATGTCCTTTTCACTATTAAACATTCTTAAAGTAGTCAAATCCATTTCCAAACTATAGAATTTTTGATATTCTGAGAATGTCCTTACCACTCATTACGGTTCTACCAGCCTGAATGAAAATACCATGCAGGATCATTTCCAACAAGCCTTTGAAGTGATCAATCCCTTTGACTTATTCCCAGGAAATTGGATATAGATTTTTTTTTAAATCAAGATTGCTTCTTATATTACATAGAGAAAACACAGTCGGGCATCCGGAGAGGCATAAATAGGAATAAAACTAAATGAAACAAATCAATGAAATTGCATATAATCTGAATACAAGACATCTTAGCTTGTTTGGTTTAGTTTATAGACCACTTTTTAGATCAGTGTTTCTCAACCTTGGCAACTTGAAGATGTCTGGACTTCAACTCGCTGGCTGGGGAATTCTGGGAGTTGAAGTCCAGACATCTTCAAGTTGCCAAGGTTGAGAAACACTGTTTTAGATAAAGGTGAGTTGGCAAGTCCTGAAAAAAACCATTCTTATGGTACGATTGGTGGTGAAATTCAGACTTCGTGGGCTATCTGTTCTCAACTTTCTGGATGTCGTGGGGCAAAAATTTCTTGTGGTTTTAATAATCCCAAATTCCTGCCTTGTAATGTTTTACCCCAGACTTTTGTGCACTCCAACTCTCCCAAGGAAAAATATTTGGAAGAGATATGATATGATCAGACTGAAAGGGGGGGGCTCATGAAGATGAGAAAGAAGCACTATTTGAAATTATTTTCAACAAATTCCTCAATGATTATAGAGACAGAGGAAGTGCAGGGTGGTAAAAGACAAAGAGCTACAGTTTGCTGGATAATTTCAAATTACTCACTCCTCAGATATATTACTTTTATAGAATCCCAGATGCTATTCAAATTGCCACTCATATTTTGTTTTAAATCATTTTCCGGAAAAGCAAAACTCAAAGCTAACTAAAGTTATGTATCCCATGTACAGTATATTATGTGGGAGGGGTTTTTTTCCAAATTAAATGCTACTGTTTAGAGAACAGGAGGAAACTCCTTTCAATAGTATTTCCAGACCCTGTGCAAGTATAAAGGAAAAATCCTTTGAGAGCAGTCAAGTTTTTAACTAGTTTAGCATTCCTCACCATCCCCATTCGAACAATGGAATCCGTAGAGATTTAATGCCAGTTTATTATTCCTTAGAAATGAACACATGAACAATGTACCTGGCAAGGATGGTCAGAACAATTAGACATGGAGGGATTCAGACAAGAGGAAGTTCTAGGTGATGCCATTTTTAATGTAAAAAGCTGTATTTTTCACTGCTATTAATATCAATTTATGTTTATATTGCAGTTCATGCAGAAAATTCCCACAGTGACTGTGTGATTTGAACACAGGCTGGCTGGAAGTCTCAAATGATAACTATAGGGATCACTTAGAGGGGCAAAAATGCTGACCTCAATCATACCTCCATACAGCTTTTGAGAACGTGGAATGTTGTTATGGTCTGATGCTTAGATAGCTTAATGCAGGGACTTAGAACTCAAAAGGCTTAGAATAAGAATTGCAGCAATTCATTTAATCTCTGACCTACTCAAAATGTGTGGTTCAATATTTATAACCACCAAAAAATGAGTTAATTCTATAATCAATCTGAGCTGAAGGAATAATTGTTGTGTTCCTATTTGATTTAAATTCGGTAGGTTCAGGTGCCATCAAATATCTCCTGAATTTCTAATAGTTTACAAATATTCTGAACCATTTGGCCATTTTTAAAGGGTTTACTATTGTTGTTATTGTTGCTATTGTTGTTGTTATTATTGATTCACTTCTAAGTACACATGTTTCAGAAATTTTCCTAGGAAGTAAAAATTATTCCAAGAGGTTATCATAAAGGATAGTGTTTAAGAGTATTGTTTAAACCCTTTAACTTTCTTTCTTGTGCTAATACTGGATGTGGAAAAAATGCACTTGAGCATTTTGTCGGAAGGGTTCTTAGTAATCTGGGACTCATCTGTGAACACAAAAAACCTCCCAATAAAGACAGAGGTTTGTTTCCAAACTGAACACAGCAGTAAGGAAACAACTACAAGGGGAAATGAACCCCAAGAGCAAGACTGTTGGCAACATATTACTTGTAGGACAAAAAGAGAGAGAAAAAAAATATTCCCACAACCATTGGAGCTGAACAAGCATTTCATAATCTCCCTCTGGATGAAAATATGCACACATTGGGAGAACAACAGATTCTTCAAATGTTATAGTAGCTCAGACTTCCCCAAAGGAAAAAAGACATTTTTGGTGATAGGTGACTCTCTTCTAAGAGGAAAAGAATTAGCAATTGGTAGCCTTGATAATCTAGTGAAAGAGGAAAGTTGTCTCCCTAGAGCTAAGATCAAAGATGAGGTAGAGAAGCTTACCAAAATAATCAAGTCCATTGATTAGTATCTCTTTCTTCTCTTTCTTGTTGGAACAAACAATGCAACTAAGAGCCTGGAAATAATATCTTGGGACTACGAGAAACAATATATATCAACACCAAAGGAGGCAATGGAGGATTGTTGAAGTAAACTGCTGGCTCAAGGGATGGGGCTACCAAGAGAACTTTAGCCATCTAGACTATGATTTACATTGCCTACAGGAAAGGCTTCTGGCAAAAGATGGGCTGCACCTCACGAGGACTGGGAAGAAAGTATTTGGAAAAAAACTGGCTTGGCTCATCAGAAGGAAGAAGAGCATGACCAATCTTTAAGACCAAAGACAACAGATCAGAAAATAAGGAAGGGAGTGGTGAGAAGGAAAAGGAACTTAGTATAAAACAGACAGCATAAGAAGTAAATACAGGGTCTGCTATAAAGAGCTGAGATGCTAAAACACTAATGCTCAGAGTTTGGGGAACAAGGGAGAAGTTGAAGTCCTAATACAGTGATGGCTAACCTTTTTGTCATTGTGTGACAAAAGAGCATGTGTGCGTGCAATAGCATGGACCTGCGTGCCCACAACCATTATGCAATGTGCATGTGACAACACCCCATGCATGCCCTGCCCTCCCCCCCCCACATACATGTATGACCACCACTCCTGCCCCATTTTGGGCCAAGCAGGCCTCCCTGCAACTTTCTAGAACCAAAAATGGGGCATGGGGGCGCACCCCCTGTGCTCCCCCTGCCCCCCACATATGCATGAGTGACCCCCCTGTGCATGCGTGCGTGTCTCCTGCATGTGTCCCATTCCCTGTGCATGCGCAGCAGAGATCCAAAAATCAGCTGACTGGCAGGAGGCACACGGACATGTGCAATGGAACTGAACTGGGGTGATGCCTCATGCCCACAGAGAGGGCTCTGCGTGCCACCTGTGGCACATGTGCCATAGGTTCGCCATCATAGTCCTAGTACATGAGGCAGGTATGATATTGTTGTCATTACCAAAACTTGGTGGGATGAAACCCAAGACTGGAACATATTGCTAGAAGGATATAAATTGTTCAAAAGAAACAAATCCATCAGAAGAAGGAGAGGGAAATGCATTGTATGGGCATTTAGGTGAATATTAGAGGAAAAAGAAATGACACTGGTATATGTCTACAGACCATTCAACCAGGCAGAGGAGATGGACGAACATTTGCTAATCAAATAAAGTGTGCAGGAAACACACCGCAATAGTAATGGGGGGCTTTAACTACTCTGACATAAACTGGCAGACTAACTCTGAAGTAAATGGGAGATCAAACAGGTTCCTGACATGCCTAGTGACAACTTTGTTACCCAAAAGGTAGAGGAAGGAACTAGAGCAGGGGTGCCAAACTGGTGGCCTGTGGGCTGGATGCATCACACACAGGCAACACCCACCCCAGGCTCATCACAAAATGTCACATGATGGCAGCATGATGCTGTGAGTTTGACACCCATGAACTAGAAAGTCAGGTATATTAGATTTAATTCTTACTTATAGGAATGAAATGATAGAAAGGGCAGAAGTTATAGTAACTTTGCAGAGAATGACCATGCTATACTAGAAGTCAACATAATGCAGGCTCAGGCAATTGAACAACATCAAACTACTGTCCAACAGAGCTGACTTCCACAAACTAAGAGAGAGATTAGAAAGGATTCTATGGATGAAAATCCTAAAGGGAAAAACAACAAGATGACTGAGAAACTCTGAAAATGAGATTATTAAAACCTAATAAAATACAATACCATAGAGAAAAAGAAGAGACCCCCCCTCCAGACAAACCAGCATGGTTTCATAAAGAGCTCTCTGACAAAGTGAGAGGCAAAATGAGCATAAAAACGGAAAGAAGGTCATATAATTAGAAGAGAATATCAGCAAATAATCCAAATCTGTAAAAGTATATTTTATTTGCATTGTTTTATTTGCTTTTATTGTTTTAAAATGGTTTTAGTATTTTAATTGTATTTTTTTAATTGTAAGCCACCCAGAGTCATTTACTAAGATGGGCACTTATAGCAATTGGGAAAAAAATAAAGATGGTAAGAGTCTGGAGACAAACCATATGATGAAGATTTAAGGGAATTACTGTAGGTATATCTAGCCTAACAAAGGGAAGGATATGCTAGCTTTTTTCCAGTATTTGAGGGACTTTCATAGAGAAGAGAGAGTCAACTTATTCTCCAAAAGCACCTGAGAGTGGACAAGAAGCATTGGGTGGAAGTTCATTAAAAAAAAGAGAGAGAGATCATACCTGGAACTAAGGAGAAATTTCCTGATAGTGAGAGCAATTAAGCTTGCCTCCCAGAGTTGTGCATGCTCCATCCATCCCTCATTGGACATCCATTTTTCCAGGATGGTATAAGGACTCCTGCCAACATTCCTCCAAAGTCCCTTTCAGCCCTTGGATTCTATGATCGATGATTAATTTCTAACCTGCATTTTGGATTAGTATAAAATATGTAGGTAGATTGGCATGATTGTCATGCAGAGTGTATATTTGAAACTGCAGCTTCAAACTGCTTGATACATAAACATCCAGAGTGAAATAGAATTAAAATATCAGGGTATTTGCTTCTACCATTGGGCAAAAAAAACCAAGAGCGTGGGGGGGGGGGGACACACAAAGAAAGAATATGTTTTTTTTTGTACACCAGCTGGAAAAACAATGCATAATATCCTCGTTTATGCTCTCCATTAGCACAGAATATAAATTATATAATCAGAAGTTATAACAGTATCTCCCATCTAATATACATCACAGGTATTTGGTTAGATCCAACAAGGGTGAAAAATTGTGGTATGAAATGATTAACAGAAAGAATATGGCAAGAATATAGCAAGAAAGTGAATATTATAGCTAGGAAAAGAATAGAAAGTCATTTTTTTGTTTTCCATTCCTTTCTAAACCTCAATATTTTTATTGATTAGGTAGAAAATCTGGCCAAGTGTTGCAGCGTTCCAACAGTTGGGGGAAGTCTTCTTCCACAAATATATAAAAGTTACACCAAGTATGCAGCAGCTGGAAAAACACTGCATAATTTCCTCATTTATGTTCTCCATTTGCACAGAATACAAATTATATAATCAGAAGTAATAACAGTATCTCCCATCAAATACACTACAGAGGTCATTTGGTTAAATCCAACAAGGATTGTGTCAGGCATGCCTCCATCAATAGCCAAGAAAGGAAACTCTCAATTCCATTGTTCATGAAAATTAAAATACTTTTACTGGTTATGAAAAGATAGCAGCGAAAGAAAAGCAAGATCTGAGCCAGAAAGGCACGAACAACTACATATCAAATGATTACCCAGCCCCTTCCATCCAACGACCCCACCCCAGAGTCCAATTTGCAACTCCCTAAGGTGTCATGTGGGTTGCATCTCCAAAAGGCATCATCAGGTTGGTATGCAAGACGGTTGGCCTTGACCAGGCCCAAATAACAGCCACCAGCATGCACAGAAGATGTTGAGAAGAAAACTCCCTTTTCCATATCTCCTCCAGTACCATATAATTCCCATCCCAAATACCATGCCTCCACCCTCCCCGTTTCTATGGCAGCCGATAGCAAGTAAGCGAAGCAGAGGCTGACATATTGTTTGCAGTGTGAAATGATTAATTTCAGTGAGATACTGCTCCAATCCATGTATTTAATCATGACACATCAAAGGAGCTATTTTGGCATCAGTTAAGGTAGAAAGAAACATACTGGGGATTTGTACATTCCTCCTCCTTTTAGGAAAAATCTGAAATATTTTGTAATACGAACTAAATAAAACATGAAATAAACAGATGAAAAATTGCATTATTGATTAATTTACCAAAGAGAATCAAACTAACTCAGGCAAGATCTTGCTATATAAATCTTCTTATGTAGCATGTACAACATCTGATATCAAGCAAGAAAAGGCAATTCACATATGTTTATAAAAATATGCATCACTGTAGGACGAGAACAGGATTCAGAACACACTGGATGGAAGGGGGTTAAGGTTTTCTCCCCAACTAAAATTCTTGATGAAATTTTCATCTCCTGAAGCTCCTCTTAGCCCTAGGTGAGAAATTTCTATTAAAACAGGTTTCTCCAATTTGGAACTGTGTTGAAGGTTTTGTCTCCCATATTTCCAACTATATTTGATCAATTTAGATGTCATCAAATTGGAAAAGTCTGCAGTAGATCTCCTGAGCTTAGGGCCTTCAGATGTAAGATGTAAGATGGGTGGTATATACATTTTATAAATAGACAAACAAACTGATGTTCCTTGGGGCCATTCTGACGTGAACCCTTCCCTAGTTACAATGTTTGTTTTGATTCCTCTCCTCCCCTCCCCTTCCTAGCTTGCTTTCTTTATTTAAAGGAATCCCCCCTGTGAAACAAATAAAAGGAAAGTAATTTTTTACAGTATCAGTCTGAGGGTATGCTCAGAGTCACGAAGGCTTCGAAACATCAAATCCATCCATCACTATCAACATGGACCATCTCCCCTGATAATTGTCTCTTCCTGTTCTACTGTTAGAATTCTGACATTGGGGCCTCATAGGAATAGGAAGACATCTTTGAGGTCATACTTCTTCCTACAAGATTGGATCTCTCTGGCTCAGTAGACTTCCATGATGCTTATGATAATTCACACACAAAGTGGGGGGGGGGGTCAACATTTTATCTTTAGGAGTAGCCACCCTGAAGCATTTTATCTGTTTCTAAGATTTAGAAGCACAAAACAAAAGATACATACACAACAATATTGTTTATAGCAGAGGTCTTCAAACTTGGCGACTTGTGGAGCTAGCTCTGCTGGCTGGAGAATTTTTGGAGTTGAAGTCCACAAGTATTAAAGTTGCCAAGTTTGGGGAGCCCTGGTCTATAGTATTTATGTGCCTAACCAACTCCATGATTGAGAAATATGCTTATGTTGTGTTAATGCAGGCGGCTTACTGTGTAAACTGATCTTTTTAAAATGCATCCACAAACACTTCAGACATAATGATTTCCATATTTTGGGTCAATCCATGCATGTTTGAAGAAGTTTTAGAAGGTTGTCTAAAGTTCAGAGGCCAGTGGAATGATATCATATTTCTTTGTTCAAGACTCAGTGGTTTTTCCAGTCAGGCAGCACATATTTGTAAGCAGAAGAACTTCTCCTTTCACATTTAACCATTTACTGGTCTGTCTGCAAACAGTTATGTGGTGTGTCTACAACTCTTACTACATTGCTGTAGCTTCTTCTTTGCTTGAGAGGTTAACATCTGGCTTCTCTGAGCAGCAAAGGCTCATGTTTTGTTCTGTAACGCCATTCCTAACTATGCTGGAGATTATAAAGCAGTGTTTCTCAACCTTGACAACTTTAATATGTATGGATTTCAACCCAGCATGCTGGCCAGGGAATTCTGGGAGATAAAGTCACACACCTCTTAAAAGTTTTTGACACTAGTATAAAGTAAGGCTCTGCTTGTGCTCCTCCCCTATGCTTAATGCCTCTAATGCTGTAATGTTCTAAAATAAAATGATTTTAAAGCACTTCACCCTCCATCAGCTTGGCTGAGCCCAGCTGCCAAACTGATTCATCTTTTTTGGAACTGTTGCCCATAAATCATTGCCATTTCACTTGCTTGTGGTGTTTTAAGGATCACTGATGATGTTACCTGTTTTGGGTAATGAAACATTGCAAGAAAACAACCAAGCTCAGAAAGCACCAAGGACCCTCATTTCAGATCTGAGCTACAAATACTTTCCTCTATAGGTATATTATACTGTGATTTCATAGTTTTGGATTAATGCCACTCATAGCCAGGAAATAAACCATAGGATGTTTTAGGGCAGTAAACCTGTTTGAAACCTTGTTTGAAGCTGTGGTCTAATGAGACGTGTGGACTTAAATGCATAGTTTGCTTCAGGTTTCCTGGTTTATTACTGATTTGCTTCTAAGTGCTTCTCAAACATTTGCTCACAATATTAAGGTGCAAAAATGTAGCAATTTGAAAAGGAGAGAGACTTTAAAGGAGAGAGGAATTATTCAAATAAGGAAGCCATTAGTATTTTTCACATCTGTAGAAAGGCCTTTAGGGCAGTTAAATAGAACAGAAAGTACTCTTTGCTGTCGTCCATGGTCATCCAGATTGTTTGCAGTCCTGTGTAAATTTAACTGATTTTTTTTTTCATTAACCCACTTCATAGGTTAAACATCCTTTTTTCTAAACTCTAGAAGAGAGATACTTAGAAATTACTACTCTAAAATATGGATAATTCCTTTGATTTACTAAAATCTGTTCAATGGGAAATATATCTAAAACCTTAATAAAGAATCCAGGTTGACCCAAATTTTCCATAATTGGTTTTCACCAATTATGAGTCCTAATGATACAGTGGCAGTAGAGCAACATATCCAAGTGACTCCTTGTGCCCCTCCATATATTAAAGAGATACTATTAGAACATGGCTTCAGGATTAGCATACAGTCAAAATAAACATCCTAACCAGATTAGGTGCATGATAAAGAAATGAATACATTGAACTTTATTATAAAGTTGGCTTAAGTTTACAACGTGGGAGGCAAAGCAATAGATAGTTCCAATAGCGTGTCTATTCCTTTCTACATTCACACTGTGGAGAAAAACAAAAGACTGGTGTAAACATTTGGGTAATTGCTTTCAAATATTTATCAGTGCTAATGTTTTCAGTACCATAAAAGTCAGATTCCAATTGATGTCATGCTTATTTTCTTCTGAGAAGCACATTGTTACTTTTATGTTATTCTGGGCAAATTTATGAGTCAAAGCATAAAGCCACGTAGCCCCATCAATTTTATTTTGCATTCTTTTCCTAAAGTTTCCAAACATGGCAATCTTTTTTACAGTAATTACACCCTGGATCAAGGTCACGTTCTCTGCTACAACTGCAAAATTTCTTTCCTGGATATCACAAACTTCTCCATACAAATGGGAAGTAATTGTGGGTAAGAAGCACTTTTCTATGTTCAACTTAAGAATTCATGAACATGTTCATGCAGTTTTCTTGACAACAGAGTGAAAGTGATTCAAAAAATTTTCTTACAGGATATTTTTTGACTTCATATTCTAGTTCAATATTTCTCAGCCTCAGCAACTTTAAGATGTGTGAGTTTCCATTTCCAGAATTCCCCAACCAAAACATTTGCATATATTAAATTGCTGAGGCTGAGAAATATTGGCTAATTTAGAATCCCGGTCTTAGCTTGTAGTCTCTCATCCAAGTATTAATCAGATCTGATCCTGCCTAGGTTTTGAAACAGGGTCAATGAAACAATACTATTTAAGTAAATGTAAAGATTCCCCTCACACTCTAAGGCGCAGTGCTTATCTCCATTTCAAAGCCAAAGAGGCATGTGGTCATGTGGTCAGCATGACTAAATGCCAAAGGTGCACAGAACACTGTTACCTTCCACCAAAGGTGGTTCCTATTTTTCTACTTGAATTTTTACATGCTTTTGAACTGCTAGGTTGGCAGAAGGTGGGAGAAGTTATGGAAACTCACTCCGTTACGTGACGCTAGGGATTCAAACTGACCCAACTGCCAACCTTGCTGATTGACAAGTTCAGCATCCTAGCTACTGAGCCACCACGTCCCTCACTATTTACCTTAGATTTAATATTTGGAGATATTTTGTTGTTTTTATTGTTACTTTGTTGTTATTGTTTGTGTTATTACAAACAGTACTTAGTAATAACTGTTACTTAGGTTGCATGAAATGCCTTGAAGCACTGTGGTTCAGGATGTTGTCACATGCATAACAAAGTGTTCAGAACTCTGAAGTGGGTAGTCATATGATATGGGTTCCCAACATACTTGGAGCATACATAAAAACACATCCTAAATTCTTACTAGTCTGTGTACGTGTAATTCAGGCGCTGCATATGAAAGAGCTTTACACATATATTATACCTAAGTTCATTTGTGAAATGCCAAGCAGTGAATTAAAATCAGTAACACAATTTATTATAATACTGCAAGAAATAGCTATGCAAAGAACTATTAATAAAATGATTTGCACTGCTTAGAAATTATGAAGTATTTGTTTGGAAGAAAAATTAATACAGAATATGTCAGAAAGAAGTTCCTGAAGATGGGTTCCAGCACGGTGTCTATGACAATTTGCCATGGCCAACTCATCATGGCCATCTCACCATGGCCAACTCACCACAGCCAATTCACCACAACCAACTTGCCACAGCCAACTCACTGCAGGACAACTTGCCACACCCATCTCAACACAGGACAATTTGCTGCAGGACAAGAGTTACACTAATATCAAATGATGGAATAGAATCTTTAGAGAAAGGATGCAAAAAAGAGGGACAGAATGAAGTGTGATTGGCAAAAATTAAAATAATCTTTATTTATTGTAAATAATGAAATAGAATTGTTAAATTGTCCCACAGTGAGTTGCCCCATGGCGAGCTGACCATGGCAAGTTGGCCATGCTGAGTGGCTGCAGCGGGTTGACTATGGCGAGTTGTCCCATTCTCCCAGAACAAGCAGTTATGGGCTTCAAAATTTTTAACAACCATTCTCTGCCCTAATGACTGGCTGAGTGGGCGCAGCTGGGTGGGGCGTGGCTGGGTGGGCGTGGTTGGGTGGGCGTGGTTGGGTGGGCGTGGCTGGGTGGGCTAGGAAGACTAAACCTTTGGTCTCAGTGATTTTACACTGCTTGAATCCTGCATTATTACACCTGTAAATGATGAAACAGAAGAAAAAATGTTCAAGGGATATATTTATTTATTATTTGTATATTTATCATTTATTTGTTTGTTTTATTTTAATCCTGCCTTTATTGTTTTTACAAGGGCTCAAAAAAGAAAATAGCTATGCCTTTTGGCCTCATACGCACACCATTTTAGTCTTCTTCATATGATTTATCCATCTAAGATTTCTGGTGGTTTTTAATCTGTTTTATTCCCACCCCACAAACTTTACATCTTGAAGTCAACCAGTTCATATTAGCATTTCCTTGATACTGTCATATCAGGCAGAGATACTGAAGAATTGCATGTTTCACCATCACTGTAGCTCAGATTCTTAGCAAAGTCTTACTGTGTGTTCCCACAGATAAAAATAATGTCTTTTGATTCAGCTTCACTGTTTTCATTGGGTAGAAAGTTGGGTGGGAATGGATATTACTAGGAAACATCCATTTTTAGAGCCAAGGTGGCACAGTGGTTAAATGCAGCACTGCAGGCTACTTCAGCTGACTGCAGTTCTGCAGTTCGGCTGTTCAAATCTCACTGGCTCAAGGATGACTCAGCCTTCCATCTTTCTGAGGTGGGTAAAATTGAGGACCCGGATTGTTGTTGGGGGCAATATGCTGACTCTGTAACCGCTAGAGAGGGCTGAAAGCCCTATGAAGCGGGATATAAGTCTAACTGCTATTGCTATGCTATTGCTATGCTATTTATAGCAGAATTATGGACTTTCTGTACCTTGCGACAACTTAAGGGTTTACTTTTACCAGATTTTATTCAACATATCAAGTTTTAAAATATTAGTATTTCACCTCCTCTTTAAGGCAGAATCACACAAACAAGCAATGTCTATGGAGATTATCAATCATCCAAGTCATGACTGTTCCCAAAGATGCTTTTCAAAAGGCAGCTGGACTTTCTTGGTTTTTTTCTTTTAAAAATTTTTTGCTTCTCATCTAAGAAACTTCTTTGATTCAAACTGAAGCAGCTCTGCTCTCCAGTACCTTGTACATGACGGAAGGAGAACATTCAGAATATGCCACCTCCCAAAGAAGAGAATATATAAAACAAAGACAAGATGTTAGATGAGCCCATTAATGGAGTAAATATGAGTGAAAGCAAAAAAGAAGGGAAGCTGGAAAAGTGTTTTGACAACTTGGAGCCTTTCTTTAAACTTCAGGATGCAGGAGGAAAAAAAGGAGTGAAAGGATGGAATTAAGAAGACAATATATCCAGAAATAAGTTTGACACCACAACTAAGTCTAGCATCAATAACAACTAAAGAGCAACGAAACTACATGAGAGATTCTTTAAGCTACAAGGTGCGGAGAGAAGTTCTAAACTCTGAAAGATGCAAATAAGATAATGACACAACTGGGCTGCGAGAGAGAAAGACCATTTTGCTACTGGAAAGACACTGGTTGAAAATGTAGCTGATGATAAAAATTAGCTAATTTTTGATGATTAATAAGTAGGGATTTTAGTATTTGTAGACTGTTATAGATTATCATTGAATGTTTATTTGTTAACCATATAATTTACCATGATATTAACAATGAAATTATACCTTAATTAGGATAAACAACTGGGCCACAAATCTAATTGAGATTTGATGAAAAGACTTATAAATTTTATAAATTTGTGTTTAGATCCTGTTATGAAGGTATAAATAACTTGGATTAGAAGAGAGGAGACGTGACATAAATAGCAAGCAATTGGTTTTTTTTTTTGGTCTTCTTTTAACTACAATAACAAAAGGGAATGTTAATGCATACTTTTGGTGATTATCAACTAGAAATGTCAACATTTCTTAGATTGTTTTAGATTTTAAATGGTCATTTTGTTAACACATATTAATAGATTGTTGTTTAGAGATGGATATAAAGGTAAAGCTTTTTTGCACCTGTGGAGAGGAGAGGTGAGAAAAATAGTAAATAACCTCTAGCTAACTATAATAATAATAAAGAAATGTTAGGGAGTGGAAATGTTAGATATCCTATTAATTGACTTCTTTTAGAATATGTTATAAAAATGTAAGATATGGCAGATTGATTGAGACTGGGGGAAAAATATGTCAGCAGGTAGCTGTGTCCTTAAATATCTTAATTAAATGAAAATGGTGGTATGGTGTTAGTAAAATGATATAAATTTTAAAATATACAATTCAAACCGAATGAATACATGTGATTGTGGAAGGAATGTACGAAATGTATTTGTGACCAATGGATACACTTTCTACAAGATGTAAGAAAGATGATTCGTTTTTTCTGTGTTTTTTTCTGTAATAAAAACCAATAAAAGCAATGTTTTAAAAAGAGTATGCACCGTCGCCTATCATAATGCTCTCTTTCACACATCCCAGAACTACATATTAGAGAGGGCTGTAAAGCACTGTGAATGGTATAGGAAGTCTATTGCTATTGCTACATATACTCTACAGGTTCAAATGCTGCAGCACCTTTCTCTTATTCATTTCACAAGATGAATCAGAGAGTCAGTTTGCAACTCCCAAATTGGAACTTACCGTAAATCTCTGACACTAGTTTCCTACTTGTAAAATTGGTTGACCAGTTGGAAAAAAGTAGTAATTTTTGCTCTCCTCTCCCTCCCCACACACACTCAAAATACAAAAAAAAATAGCAAAAACCAAAAGCAGATGTATATAAAAATAGAACAAAAATGTAACTTTTTAAATGATACAAAATGGCATTGATCAGAAAGAGTTTGTCCATCCTTATTCACCTGGCTTGGTGCAGAAATGTGATTATTTGTAATTCTTTATGTGGTGCTGTCTTAATTGAAGCACACTTTACAGGAGACTTCAGATTTCCTAACTGAAGAAAGCTTTAGTGTAACAGTTTTTGAAGGGATGTATTGTTTTTGGGGTGTTATTCTTAATTACAGATTAATAAAAACAGGTGGAATCTCAAAGAAGCAAATGTAAAGAACAGGAGAGGAGTGGAACAATGGTTTGTTGCAGTTCTGTGATGCATGACACTTCACAAGACCTTTTCTCAGGGGAAAGAAGCCAGATGGACCAAAACAGATGAGATTTTCTTTGCACTCTCTTAGATAGTTTCTCATATAGAAAACAACCTGCACATGTTCCATATCTTACTTAAAATAAGCAATTTGCCTATATATTTATGTAAAGTGGAATTTTGCTCCAGTGGGGCACACGCAAAATCAGGCAAGGAACTTTATGCTCTGCCCTCCTCTTCACCCTCCTCTTTCTCTAGTTAACATAAGCACTCTGTGCTTAGAGCTCAAAGTATTGTTAGAGACCCCACAAATGCACTTCACAGTCTGTTTCGGTTGCTTCCCTCTGGTTGAAGGTTTTGAAGTATTTCTAGCAGGACTACCAGGTTCTGTAAGAGCTTTGTTCTCTATGCCACCCATCTGGTGTGTGTGTGTGTGTGTGTGTGTGTGTGCATCCGAACTAAACTGTGTTGTTTCCCCAGGTCATAAAACGTATGTGAGTATATGCATAATTTTGTATTATTTATTTATTTATCCATTTATTTTGTCATGTTTATGTAGTGTATATTAGAGGTGGGAACCCTTTGAGAGCTGTATGCAACAAAATTTCATTTTAATGTATGCCAATAAGCATACATTGAAAGTGACAATAAAGTTAGTCTAAGTCACCACACCCTTGACCCCTTAATTCACTGGCATGGTAAGTATTCTTCCCCAGCCATTTGGGGAAGACTAGACTGTAATTTCAGTAAAACCTTTTCCCCATTGGAAAAGAAAGGATTATAAAATATAATATTGCCTCTGTAACATAGGAGGTTTAATCTTTGCAGCCTGAACTATATGAGCAGAAGTCATAAAAGTGAATGTTTCACATGGAAAGATGTCTGCATTTTGACTGAAGAAATCAGAACGACCACAAGATGGAAATAAATGGATTTGGACAATCCTAAATCTTTACTCCCATCTAGTGGTCCTAGTGATTTTGGAGCCCAGATATGATATAACAAAATAACAGTTAGAATGGACCTTAGAAGTATTCTAGTCCAACCCTACAGGTATCCCAACAGAGCCTTCAAAGTGATCATGCGTCATTTATTTCTTGCTAGATTTATAGTCCATCTTTCCTTCAGATCAAGACAGCATATGTAGCACTTCTTCCTTTAATTTTCCCCACAACAAATTTGAGGGACAAATTTGGCTGAGAAAGAGTGACTGACCCAAAGAGTTTCCAGGATGAGGGTGGACTGGAAGGCAAACTCCTCAGTTGTAGTCCATCAGCTTAAGTGCTACACTTTACTGTTGTTAAAGATCAAATCCTTCTTTCCATATCAGTGCAATGATATTCACATGTAACCAAGCCTTTTATCACCAAACTTATAAATGCAGTCTTATATTTTAACATCATAAAGTTATAAGAAATTCCAAAAACTCTGTGTTTTGCAAAAAGTACTAATTATGAAGGCAACTTTGTAATGATCATTGGATCCTTGCCCCAGAAGATTACTCAGCTATAGGATTTGTTGCTGTTCCTCTCACCCACAAAAGGCAGATCTAGGAGACAGGTGGAGGAGGACATTTTTGATATATGCAAGACTCAAGGGTGAGTCCAGCAGGAGAATAGTGGACAATAGATGCAGTTGTAGTGCATCCATAGAACAGTCACAGTGACTAACAATAGAGTAAAACATGAACTCCTATAAAAGCAGTTAAGTTTTACTTTGATCCTCCATGTCTTTTTTCATATTGTTAAGTAACATGTACATGTACTGGAATGATTCTGCTCCATCATATCCATCTTGGCATCCCATTTCACAATCATTGCTCCAATGTATTCCATAACCTTCCAGAACTAGAAAATATCTTGCAGGTGTCCATCCAACTCTAGGCTTTGGCTTAACATCAAAGAGATTTTCTTCTTAGCCAACACTCAGCTGGGATTAATCAATGCTATATGTTTTTAGTGAACCTACCAAATGTTCATAAAACCCTAGTAAAGTGTCCTAAAATTTTAGCCGAAGTTACTTAGAAGCCCTCCATTTTACACTCTTGTTTATGGGAATTCCTTGTTTCATTGAAGAGTTTAATTATTTTGGCAATGTTTCATAAGAACCAAATCCCTATTTGCACAAATAAGGCATCCTGTGTGATTTATCCTAAATGGAATATTGCTAATATTCTAAACAATTCAGAGCATCTCTTGGCTGACATTTCATGCACCCTGAACTCTGTTTTTCCACAGCTGTACAGAATTCAAAACACTTTGGTCTAATCAGCTCCATTTGTCTATTTTTATTTAATCATTTGTACTAAGTACAAAAGTAATTCACATTTTCCACACTGGGAATAATTTTTATTTGCATTGTTTGTACATTCCCAGCTCCAAAGATCTTAATATGAAATTTGCTGCCCAATTCTTGTGTTGCCTAAAGCAATTTTTTATCTATTTATCATCACTTCTGTGTCCTAAAACAACCTTCCATGATGGTTAAAGTAATGAGAATTGTAGTCCAACACATCAGGAAGGCATCAGATAATGAATAATTGCCTTGAATCAATATTTGATTATCCTGACTTAGCTCAACAGAAGATTCAATAGACTGACTGGGGGATGCCGCCTTGTGGGAGAGTCTGATAATTATTAGTATAGGTGATCAATGCATAAATTACCCTGGAATGTTTGGAAAGGACCATTCACCAGTGAATGGCACAGATGACAAGTCTCCTCATGTGCATCTGTGAATGAAAGAGCAATATATGGGTTGATGTGGCAAAATCATCAGGTATACTAGAGGGAGGCGTTAAGAGAGGCCAGGTTTAGAATCTGTGCTGCAGAAAATGGCACAGACCTGGCACTGAAGTATCATGTGACCATTCCCAAGGGAATGCAGTCAGTCTGGCAAGATTCTTATAAGATGACTACCAACAAAATTTCTATTTGAAACTATTTACCAATTGTTTTGGTTGCACAACATTAATATCATTAGACACTCTGGGAATGATAAAATACATGGAAATGGCTACAGTACTGCAAGCAGCTTCAAGGTGTCTGCAAGCACCAGCAGGAAATAGAATCAGAGTTAACACACTTAAGAGCCACAGTGCTCCACTTGTTCGATAGCAAGCTGAGAACACTCAGCAACCAGGACCACTTGTGAATAATATCAAACAAAGCTTTATTGCTGGTCACTTATGTTAGTAGACTCTCACCAGACTGACTGCATTTACTTGGGAACTGTCAGAATAGGCTTCAAGGGAAGGATAGGCCTGTGCCACTTTCTGCAGTGCAAAGGTTCTAAACTTAACACTTCCTTCTAATCTAGCTGGCAATTCTACAAAAGTTGATGATATCCAGAGGATGCAGACATAACCCTGTCATATATTCGTCAGAAAAACAAAATGCACAGGTACAGTATAAGGGTGGTTACTTGCTCAATAATAGTAACTGTGAGAGGGATCTTGGAGTCCTAGTGGACAACCATTTAAATATGAGCCAGCAGTGTGCAGCAGCTGCCAAAAAATCCAACACAGTTCTAGGCTGCATAAACAGAGGGATAGAATCACGATCACGTGAAGTGTTAATACCATTTTATGCTGCCTTGGTAAGGCCACACTTGGAATACTGCATTCAGTTTGGTCGCCACGATGTAGAAAAGATGTGGAGACTCTAGAAAGAGTGCAGGGAAGCAACAAAGATGACTGGATGCTAAAACATATGAAGAACACTTGCAGGAACTGGGTATGTCTAGTTTAAAGAAAAGAAGGACTAGGGAGACATGATAGCAGTGTTCCAATATCTCAGGGGTTGCCACAAAGAAGAAGGAGTCAAACTATTCTCCAGGCACCTGAGTGTAGAACAAGAAGCAATGGGTGGAAACTAATCAAGAAGAGAAGCAACTTAGAACTGAGAAGAAATTTCCTGACAGTTATAACAATTATCAGTGGAACAGCTTGCCTCCAGAAGTTGTGAATGCCCAACACTGGAAGTCTTTAAGAAGATGTTGGATAGCCATTTCTCTGAAATGGTAGAGTTTCCTGCCTAAGCAGGGGATGTAGACTAGAAGACCTCCAAGGTCCCTTCCAACTCTGCTATTGTATTGTATTGTATTCAAAGAAGAGCATCAACATGGAGAAGATTTGGAGATTCTTATATAAATTATACCTACCTTCTCGTAAGCTTGTTTTACACCCTTATCCAATTCAGGGGATCTAATAAGAAGATAGTGACCATATATGGAATCCTCTTTCGGTTTTCTTCATTCAGATTAGGAAAGTTGCAGTAGAATCAATGAGAATCGGGCATTCTTTTGCACCTACAAAGGGTTCATTTTGCTGGGAACTGGTATGGAGCAGCAGCTTCTTGGCAAGAAAGCAAGTGTCATTTTTTTTTAATTATTAAATATTTTAAAGAAAGAATATAAATCACGAAAACATGTAAAAACAAAAAAGTGAAATGCAAATTAGTAAATATATATAATTTAACGTGGATTCTAAAATATGGAGATTAGTTTTCAATAGATTGTTAACTATATATGAAATATTATATCACTTTTTAGAGAAAAACTATGTTATTATCAAACTTTAAAATAGAAATAACCAGTATGCCAGTATAAATCTCTGAATTAAGGAATAAAGGTAAAGGTTCCCCTCGCACATATGTGCTAGTCGTTCCTGACTCTAGAGAGCAGTGCTCATATCCGTTCAAAGCCAAAGAGCCAGCACTTTCAGAAGACGTCTCCATGTTCATGTGGCAGGCATGACTAAATACCGAAGGTACACAGAACACTGCTACCTTCCCACCAAAGGTGGTTCCTATTTTTCTACTTGCATTTTTACATGCTTTCAACTGCTAGGTTGGCAGAAGCTGGGAGAAGTAATGGGAGCTCCATTGTGTGGCTCTAGGGATTCGAACCGCCAAACTGCTGACCCCAAAAATAGGCCTTAATACATATTCATGTATTAATGTGTGAATGTCCCTAAACACTTTCTAAATTTTCACATGTGCAAGCGCATAGGCACATGCGCATACCCCCATGTATGTGTATTTATCAACCAGCAATGACACAAATCCTAATGTTTTCATTTCCCAAGAATTTAGACCTTTATAGGATTGGTCCTGGACTTCTCACCAATTGAAGTGAGCAGAGTTCAAGCAGCGCTAACTTCAAGAGTGAGATGCTGTCTCAGGAGGAAAACAAGGCCCCCATGAAAGTTAACATAGAAACTCTTAGATCAACACATCTAGACAGGATCAACAAACTTGATAGCTTGAAGATCATGTATATATAGAGAGATCTTTAAGAAAAGTTGCTGGGAAGAAGAAAGAAACTGATGAATTTGTGGTTATTGGGGAGTGGAGATTCTAGCTATAGTTTTCAAACAATGGTGAGGAAAAGAGTGCTTAGATTCTGAAAATGGAGGAACCCAAGTTTCAACCATCGTAGTGACATCATTTAGTAAGTTCTGCTTATTAATTATGGGGAAGGAACTTTATTTGTTATGTGAGGCACGGTGTATTGTATGTCTACTCTTTAATTTGCTAACATAGTCTCCTCCTTGAATTCATTGACTGATCATGAACTGTTTCAGTCATTCCCAATCTTCACCCTTAAGGAAAACCACTATTTGGACATCATCAAATTTTTGCAGACTTCCATTGTAGCCAAAGGTCAGCAACAGGGCAACTGTAGGGGACCTTGTAGTAGGGTTCTCCATTTATGTCCGTTTAGGCTGCATTTGGATGCTAAGAATTCTTATGGATGTTTTGAGAAAATTATTTAAGACAATAGAATGCAGGTGTTTATGTCAATAAAAATATGACACTCATAAACTAGTGCATCTCTGCAACAAGAAGTATCTGAAATTCATTCTGAAAATTGCACCAGAAGTCATAGTGCAGCAACAATTCTAAACTGAAATGGTTTCATTGGGGAAGCATGAGAGATTTTCAGATTACTCCTCCTAAAAGAAAGTTTGCACACCTTCTATGTTGCCAAAAAATGATGATAAATTTCACCTCCATTCCTCATTCACTTGTTCTTGTGATTCTTTAGAGTTCTTGAGGTACAAAAAGGAGGATCTGGCTTCTTTCATTAATTTTTTTACAATGGATCTATTGAATTCTGCACTTTGTTTCTGGACAGAAAAACTGGATGAACTCCAACAGGAAATCAATTCTCAAGGAGATGCTCAGGGTGAAAGTCATAATGGCACGGGCAGAGATTTGCCTTTCCTTTCTTACCTTTTTCACTTTTAAAATGTTGGCTACCATTTGATCTCCTCCTCCTCAATTATCTGGATTTAGCTTAACATTTCACACCATGTGTGCGCGTGTAATGTGTGTCAGGGGTGGGTTTCTGCCAGCGTTACTGCTGGTTCGGTGCGTGCACGATTTGCGCATGCACACTTGCTTCACATCGCACACTTGTGCAGTTGCCTGTAAATAGATCTGTGCATGCGCAGAACATTAAAATTTCAAAAAAATAACATGCTGCGGTGACCGGGAACCGGTTTGGGGGTGTGGCGAGCTTGCTGTCCCTACTGGTTCGGCAACCCAGTTGCAATTTCCACTACCAGTTCACCCAAACCAGTGCAAACCAGTAGCAATCCACATCTGGTGTGTGTGTGTGAATGTGTGTGCACGCGTAGATACATGCAAGAAGATGGATAAGAAATCCACTTCTCCAAAGTAATGGAGAATACTCTGAAATCAAATTCTTTTATATAATAACACTGAGAAAAAGAAAAACAGTTTAGAAATGGATTCCGAATTCAAGTTCTCCTCCTTTTGAAGGTCTTTATAGCCAAAACTGAAAGGGCTGTGAGTCAGCACTTTCCAAGAGACATGCTTCTTTTGTAATTTACTGGTCAGCTCCCAAGCGTAACTAAGAAACAGAAGCAAAACAAAAATCGCTGGCCAATCGATTGTTAATCATTTGAGTCATACTTTGCAAAACTGTAACAATTATTTTTATTTTAATCTTTAGGTTAGCTATTGCATACTTAACAAACAGACACAAATGTCCGCACATGCAGAATGAGAAAACTATCTATGAAGTCTTTGTGACCCAGGAAGTATGGTGAGATGAGCCCGGCAATCACGCAATGTTGTAACTGGATACTTGCTACTGTGAGCAATTTGAGATTGAAATGTTTGTGAAGAGAGAGAATGGATGTGTGGTTTATAAATATCAACTTGAGTTGCTGGACATCAGCAACCTCAAAGGTCCTGGTTGATAAATGTGTGCAGTTTTGTCAGCATTCTCTCTGCTCATTTAATATAGCAGAGAGTCTTCACTTTTTTGTGTCGTGGATCCTTTGAAGGTTTGAATTAAATCTATCCATCTTTTCCAAGAAAATGTATTAAATTAAAATAGATAAATGTAGTTATTAAAATATTAAAAATAGCAAATGTCTAATATAGCTATATAATGAAAGTAAAGTTGTAACTTTTTCCATCTAAATATACAGACCCTCCCTGAAATCACTCCATAGACTGCTGACAATCTTTGTTTGTGTCATCATAAATATTTGTACATGTTAGTTATTTGCAACGGGAGTGGTCTGTAAACCGACCGAATGAATTGAATTGAATTGATTCAATTCAATTCAATTCAAGAAATTAAACATTCTTGTCCCTGGGCAGTTGGAACTGGGGATTTCTCAAGGAAGCAAGAAGGCTATGAACTTTTTTTCCTGACCCTTTACTTACAAGAACTGGACCAAGTAAGGGAAAGTTGACAGAATATGTTGCGAACTCATCAAGGGGTATTATTTCTTTCCAGGGCTGCTTTTGCTCATTTATTTGTCTCCTATCTCAATATCACTTCATTTGTTAATGTCTGCAACTGAGTATACAGATCTCAGCCTTCTGACACTTAAAGGCAACTAAGGTTCTTCTCAGGTCCTTTATTGCCTTTGCCAAAATGAAAATCCTTCATTGTTGGCTGCTGTCACTGTTGAGTTGTGCTCTCTAAAACTACTTAAGTGTGGTAACCCTGGTAAAGAGATACAATTGGAGCTGTTTATCTAAAGCTCAGTTCTAAGAAAGAATGGTCTATAGTAACGGCCCCATGTACATTTATAGCAAGCAGTGTAGCAGGAAAAAAAATGATTGTGTTTTTTTTAAATAACCCTGGGCTAATAGCAATAGAACATAACTGCAATACTATCATATGTAGATATTAAAAATGTTCTATCAGAAACTGAGTTGGGTAGAAAAAAAATAAAGCATCCTGAGAAATTTAAAGCTGTTCATATCTTAGCAGAAACACTCTGGAAGTTGTTATACGGTTTTAGTCTGTTATTGAGAGGTTTTTGATATCAACCAAAAGGATTGCTCATCTCTGTCTGACTTTCAGTTAGCCCTGTCAACATAATTTCTTTCTGAACATAATCAACAGAACCAAACACAACCAAGACTGTGGTTTAAAAAATTGGCTAAGGTGGCTAGGATGGTGGAGGAAAAAAAATCAAGAAGAAATTTCCCCCGTGATTCCTTATTGGAGACCTTGTTGGGCAACACCTCCAAATGATGCCAGCTACTCCATTCTCAAGCCCTCTTCCTTCCTGATCATGTAATCCAGGCCAGATTGCTGTTAAACAGTTGAATAAGATTTCCAAAAGCCACTCTCTGCATGCTCTTTGTGTCCTTCCTATCTTGTGCTTCCCAATACACACATAGATGCCACACAAGGGGTCAGCAGAAACATAAATAAAGGCCATACTTAGGCTCATACCATGATATGATCCAGGGCAGTTGTGGGATTCAAATTTTTTTACTACTGGTTCTGTGGGCGTGGCTTGGTGGGCATGACATGGCTTGGTGGATATGGCTTGGTGGACGTGGCAGCGGAAGGATACGGGAAAATCTCCATTCCCTCCCCACTCCAGGGGAAGGTTACTGCAAAATTCCCATTTCCTCCCAATCAGCTGGGACTTGGGAGGCAGGGAATAGATGGGGCGGGGCCAGTCAGAAGTGGTATTTACCGCTTCTCCCAACTACTTAAAATTTTCACTACCAGATCTCCAGAACTGGTCAGAACCTGCTGAATACCACCTCTGATCCAGGGGAAATGTTCACCTGCACAGAGACATGGAGATGCAGCAAAAGGAAAAGGTAGAAACAGAATGGGCATAGCATATTAAAGAAGAAAACAGGTGCCTCGTATGATCCCTGTTAGTAAAGGAGTTGGAAATATTTGTAGTAGTCATGTTCTGCATGTTTCTCTCCCTCGTCATATAAGTAATACTACAGGATCATCAACTGGGTCATTCCATATATGATTTTTCCTTTCAGGTTCCTTCTGAATGTGTTGCAAACCAAGATAAAAATGACCATTTTTTTATTTATTAAATTATTCTCCCACTTTTCTTTCAAAGCTGCATGCCAATTTTTAGCCACAAAACAACTTGTACGGTTGGTTGAAAGATTGGGAACCCATGCCATGAATTTCCATGGTTAAGGATGGATTCCATCCTCTGTTTATTTAATCCTGGTCCAGTATTTTAACCTCTACACTACATTGGCTCTGTGCTGTACCATCTCATGTGAAGCCCCATTTGAATTCATAATTGTTTAGCCATCAATTCTTGGTCTATGTTTTTTAAAGTGTTGTCTTAATTTTCAGACTGAACAATTAGAATGCTCATTCCAACAAATCAGGTTGGCATTAAAGAAAAAAGCCAGCCTGGTGTAACACAGTCCATTATTGCTTGTGAAGGACCCACAAAGAACAGGTCTGAAAGCTCCTAAGATTCTTTGTAGACATCGATGAAGGCAAGCAACCTATGGTCTTTAAGATCTCCTTTTATGGCTCTAACACCCTCTCTGAACCCATGAAAACATAGTTTTGCACTATTTGATTTGGCAACAGGTGAAAATTTTAATATAACCCATAAAATGGGTATATCAGAAAAAAACTATTAGAATTTCCTCCCTACAAAACAAGCCTACATGAATGAAATGACTCCATCCAGCAACCTTCAATGTATCTGAAAGTATCATAAGCAGTTCTCAGCAACTTGAATGTGCTGAGGTTGAGGTGGGAATTCCTTGACCACTACCGGTACTTTGAAGTTTGATAATAGAAATGCCTTCATCAACAAATGACTCATAGGATGACATGATTAAATCTACTTTTCTGATGCTTATTTTATTTGCTTTTTATGGGGACCTTGGAGACATAAATTGCATTTATATTCCTTGTATGCCCAACTGCTGAAATAAGAATAAGCACTTATTATTATTGCATCTTCACTGCTATATAAATGATGGGAAATTGCTGAGCAGCAGCCAAGAATCTGCTTTGCCTGTTTAAACATGATAACAAGCTTTAAGCATTAGAGTCGCAAAGGAGTAAAATGTTTGAGCATAGGTTGACACTGTGCTGTACACTGGGGACTTTTGCTTGGTTGGTCAGGGTCCATCATGGAATGGATGTCTCCAGAGTAACCTATGAGGTCAAATCCCTATCATTTTCTTGCTATCCTGAGGAAGATTCCTAAAAGCTTTGATTCCAATGCTCTAGCAGCTTGGCTTCTTCTTAAACAGGGGCAATTGTAGTGGCACTTAAGATGATAAGCCATTTCTTTAATGCTCTATTATAATAATATTTAATTGTATTTACTGAATTAGATGCAACCTTACTGTACAACTAGTCTAATTTTTAAAAATAAAGCATTTCTTCTGTTTTATTATTTTGTTGCTGGTGTGTGTGTGTGTCTGTGTGTGTGTGTAGTGATTTGTTTGTTTGTATCATTGATTTAAAGAAGAGTTTGGGCTTATAGGTATTGGGTTTACAGGTATTCTTTTGTAACATTGGTCAGACTGGGCATTTTACAGAGCCTGCTCAACTGCAAATTGTTAAATTGGAAATATGATGTCCTTTAATAGTTAAGCATCTCTGATCGAAATTTCATTTTGATCATACAAATGCTCATTCAGCTAATATAAGCTAGCATTATTTCGATTCCCCTGGGTTCAATTCTCGGATAATATGCTGAAGATTTTTACATCTATTGAGGGAAATCAAGTTTTGTCAAATGTAACACTTTGATTAGCTCTGGCTTAAGGCAAACCAGAATGGCATTCATTTGGATTTCTCTCAGGTTCTTGAGACAATATTTTAACTCCACACAAGGAATTCTGACTTGCCCAGTGATCCTTTGGAACTTTTACCTGGCTGGGAATGTAGAGCCAATGCTGAGGGCTATCCACACAAGGAGCAAAGAAATGTGCCCAGCATTTGTAATATCCCATAATACAAACATGTGTTCTATTAAAAAAAATGAGGCATTTGCAGTGAGAAATCTATTCACAATAGTTACAAACACCTAACCATATGCCTTTCCTCACTTGCACTGCCTCACTACTTGAATATGCCTCATCAACCTCTCTTTTTTTCCATGTCTTCATAATTTTATCTTCATCTGATTCCCAATCCGTATCTGAAGTAGGCTTAATGTCATCCTTAGTTGCTCTGGTTTTCAAGTTATATTATCCTGCTTAAGTTTGTAACAAACTGGTACTAGGGGTACAAAGATAGGATCAGCCCAACTGGGTCGGACACAACTTCGCAACTAAGAAAAACAAAACTATTCCTTACCAATAGCTGAAACAACATCTGGAAGATGCTAGAGAGAAAGAGAAAGAAATTTAATAAAGCAGGATGGAACTTGTCTCCCATCACCCTGAGCAACCTTCCATATATCTTTCAGTTATTAATGGGTAATACTTGTCATGCACATGGTAGTTGTGTATTTGTCTCACTAACCCACCCCTGCTTAGCTCTTACTTCATGAGATAGGCCTGCAGGGAAGTTTCCCTCATGCTTCACGATCAAACTTCTTCTTTATACTTGTCATATTTTTGAGGTGGCTTCTTACCAGATCTTCTAGCTCAAGGCTAAGAGAGAGATATCAGGAAAAGTGGTAGTGGCTTTCACCACCAAGTCTCTGATCTCATAGCTTTAGGTAAAGGATCGGATAGGAGCTCCTTAGCTCTCCTATTCTGCCTCTTCTCTTCACTCAGCATGAGGTTCAACTGCCAAAATTCCTCATTCCCCCCCACTCCCCACCCCCACTATTTGACTGCCTCTGTACTGTGCAGGTTAGAAATCAGAGAAAGGAACAGCAAAGTTGAACTCTGTATAGTCTGCAATCTGCCGAAGGAATGATAGATAGCACTTTAACTGACCTACGTGGAAGAATCTTTTCTCTTTCCCTCCCCGCTCCCTCCAGGGCATGAATGAGACTACTTTAAATCATCTTTAACATCCAATGTTAAAGTTATTTTTCCCCCTTATTCTGACACTGCCTAAGGGCAACTTCAAGGTATATAAATTCTGAAAGCCATTGCCTTGGATGGAAACCAAGTGAGTGGCAATGACAAAGGAAATAGAGGCAGGAGAGAGATTAATAACTGGGACTGTAAATTTCATGCCCGTATAATTTTCTTCCCATTCAAGGAGGAAGTAGATGATGTTCATTAAACAAATGTATATGGCTGCCCAACACACACCAAGATGACTGTAGGAAACATAAAAATCCATCCCCACCCTCATGGCAGCAACAACACAATCAAATCAACTACTTGGTCGGCTTCATCTCTATTTGTGGTCCCTAGGTCTGTATCTTTAGGGCTTTCAGAAAAGCAACAGAGTGGGAGTAGATCATACTCAGGGGTAGTGATATTTCATAGAGAAGGGGACACCAGCAAATGGCTCTTTTTCATGATCCCACCAGATGTACATCCATAATGTACATCTGGTGGGACCTGGGCACATACCCTTCCTTACCATCTTAATAGACCAGGTGGATGTAATAGGGAAGAATACTCCTTCAAACAGCCTGTGGGGCTTTAAAGATGATAACCAGCACCTTAAATTATAATTTAGTAATGAGAAAAGGCCTCCTGTTAAGCATTCCAAGTGACATAAGTTATTTGAATTTTGTTCTGATTCTATCTCTCTTATATCTCAGGTTTATTCAACTTTCCCAGAAACTTAATCTCATTTGGTTTTAACAAAGCAAACATGAACATCCCCATCACAATTGATTTTTCTGCTAATCATTTACAAGGCCTATACTTTACTGAAAGAAAGCTATTATAGTTATTTTGATATGTTGGATAGGAATATGAGAGACCATCTTAGAGCAAACTATTCCACCCTTATGATCCTAGAGGGAACAATTATCTCAGAATTCTTTTCTCATTTGGATAAAATAATGTATTCAGTTAAAACAGAATTACCATAGTAATTATTTGCCCACCTTTGCTGCCTTTGATCTCCAGTGTAGTGGAATTAAAATTCAGGTTCATCACTAACTGGAGACCAAAAAGCTCACAATCTCATGTACTGCTTCATACAGACAGACTCTCATTTTCTCATCCTGCAATTTTCTTAAGAAGAGCAAGTTCATGTGTATATTTCTCAGTGCTGCAGTTGATCTTTTTTAAAAAGAAACTGCCAAAAGGATTAACCAAGGAAGTGTAAATGCCAAAGGAAAAGTCTCTTCTTTTATTATATCTGACGGACAATAAATCATCCCCAGCAATGGCCTTTTAATGACTTGAAGATGGTTAACAGCCAGTGGGGATTTTGCTTTTGTTTTCTTTTGAGGACAGGAAAAAGCACACATTCTTTTTCCTGGAATGCGAAGAGGCTTTCATTACTAAAGCTGGCAAACTGCAACAGTAAGCCAGGTTTGCAGCAATATATCCTCTGTTGAACTGCATATTTATGGCCATTTTTATTCTAGCAAAATCTGTGACACAGTATGACACAGTGCCATTTGGGAGAAAACTTTTCCAATAGAAGACAATATTTGTAGCTCAGGGTTGAACTATGGAGTCCTTGATGTTCTCTCAGCTTGGTTGTTTGCTTGCAGATATTTTCCCACATGACTAGGTAACATCATCAGTGCCAGTGAGTGTGGTATTTGCTCTGTGTTTATATACAGTATTATCATATATTTTCTTTAAAAAATATAGAGAAGTGCTTTGTTTATTCAGAAACTTATATGCCCGCCTATCTTATATGCATTAACCAAGTGCTCCATTACTCAACCCAACCTCCCAGGAAAGGAATTTGTATGGTTGCCAATGTTATACAGAATAATCCTAGGTAGGTCACAATAATATTCAATAAAAATACTATTCTTATGACCACTGAAACATACAACATCACATATTCTAATCAGAATGCTGCAACATCCCATTTTTTAATTATATGTTCTCACTGCTAGTTGGTGCTTATGGATGTGCTTTTCTACTCTTCTCTCTGCCCATCCTACATAGTGGCTGTTACAGTCCTTATAGTGGATGTTGTGACTCAACTGGGGGCTCTTACCCAGGAGCAGTATCAGAATATTTCCACACCAGAGCTTCCTGTGAATTTTATTTATTCCTTTTACCAAATGACTAATATGTATGTTGAATTAATTAATGAATGTAAACAATGTAAACACCAGTCAGCAACAAAAATATTAAGCGTGGAGAATAAGCTTAACCAGGAAAACTCCTTTTCAGGTTGGATGACATTGACATAAAATAATGAATTCCAAATTATTCTTATAGTTAACTGTTTATTAAATCTCTGTTCAATCTACTTGTGGAGGTATAACTGAATTATTTTATCAGTAACATACCTTGAATAGAACCTATGGACACTTGTCCAAATTCCCACTTAGAAATAAGCAGGAGGCTCGCTTGCCATCTTGCTCACCCATGGTTCCCTTAAGCTGTCATGTGTTATCTTTCTGATAGCAAGGGGGTGGTTTTCCTCCTCCCAAGTTGGTTCCAAAAGCCCTTACGTTCTCCTTTCCTTCTCCCCCTTTTTGTTTTGCCACACCTAACATTGGGATCTTAACATGTTTCTAAGATGATCTCTTTTTCTCCAAACTACGTCCTCCTTCCACTATTTGACTCATTTAAGACTATTACTTGGAGTCAGCAGATCCTAGAGAAGCCTTTCAATCTGTATTTTACCTGCTTCAAAGATTTTATTTTCTGTATCCTGAAATTTAGCTTTTATGTTTAACTTCTCTTGCCTTCCTCAGTCAACAAGGCTGTAGAAATTAAGCTACTTTGTGGAGAAAACCAGTCACTGGGGAAATGGCAAGAACAGATGATTGATGTCTCTCATATTCTCTTGGAGTCATTCAGAGAGTTTTTGGGTTGGTCATTATGACAAATGGGATGCTAGACGATGTACTTGTGGTCTGATCCTTATAAGGCCTTTTACATGCTTATAAATATATTTTCATTCATATGTTCAGTTGAGGAACTGTACTGTATGAAGATAAATATAGTGGCAGAAAGCTGAACAGAGGGTTTTTTCCTCTGCTGATGTATGAAGAGAAGAATAGCAAAATGAATAGGCTAGGAAGAAAAGTGAAATCCAATAAGACTGGGAAACTGCAACACAGAAGAGAATAAGAAAAAAAGGAACAAAGAGTACGCATTTGGGTGAGTAGTAACCAATATTAAGCAGTCAAGAACATGGCTCACAATTCATGTTAAGTCACATTATTAAGTGGCTAGCCATTGTGGCTTGCATACCTTGGTTTATGGTTTAGACCAGTGGTTCTTAACTTGGATGATATCGCCCCCCCAGGGGTTGATTTTTTTCAGGGGGGCAATGGAACGAAAAGGGGCAATGCGAGGGCAAAGGAACGAAAGGGGATGATATGGGGGCGATGGAGCGAGAAGTTTTGGGGACACTTTTGAGACTTTTTTCGTACAGTGAACCGCTATAAATCTGTCATACAAAAACATCAGATCTCTTGCTATTAGTGGATTGAACTGTGTTTTAAAATGTTCCTCCAGCTAGCTTCAGTACAGAACACCATACATATGTGAATATGCACCGCTCATCTTCATGTTGCACAGCAGCCTCTATCACTCTACTCATACAGTAGCGCACCATTGGCCAGAATGGGCAGTGATGGAGAGGTGAGTGCTTCTTTCGAAACATCGCATGCTGAGTGGCTGTCCCCTGTGATGTCAGCTGTAATGTCAACGTAACTGTTGAAACTAGGTTTATCGATGTCCACGTGTATTTTATAGTGTTCCGGTGCAGTCGAAAATTTTATTTGCAGTTAGTGCCTTTCATTTCGAAGACCTCTCAACATGGCCAAGAAGAAGCAGTGTCGCCAATATTCGATGGAATACCTAAATTGGGATTCATTCCATCTCCTTCCAACCTACAGCTTCTGTTTTTTCTTCTTTGTGAGAAAACATTTTCAAATGAAGAGATAAAGTCTTCCCGACTGAAAGACCATTTGGTAAGAATTCATTTGGATAAAGCCGACAAACCGGTAATGTTTTCCAATCCTTAAAGGCCAAGTTTGAGGGTCGCAGCACTGTTGAGAAGTTATTTTGAAAATCGTCACTCAATGCTGACAAGAGGCTCATTTGTTCCTATGAAGTATCTTTGTTGATAGCAAAATGTGGCAAACCTCACACTATTGGAGAAACGTTGATTTTACCAGCAGTGAAACAGATTGTTGCCACCATGTTTGGGGCCCAGCGCAAGCACTTTCACGCAATCGATTCCTTTGAGCAATGACACCGTATCAAAAAGAATTGATGAAATGGCTGCTGAAGTGGAAGAAAGGCTTACTGACACCTTGAAAAGTACAGAATTTGTGATGCAGATTGATGAGTCAACGATTCGTGAAAATGAAGCCTTGTTATTGGCTTATGTCCGTTTCATCTCCGGAAATGAAGAGATCGGGGAAGAACTGTTATTTGCTCGAAATTTAGCCACCAATACAAAAGGTTCTTCGATATTTAAAAAGGTTGAAGAGTTTTTTAATGAGAAAAACATCCCTTTGACAAACGTGGCATGTGTAACCGACAGAGCTGCATCCATGATTGGATGATATCGCGGATTTCAAGCTCATCTAAAATCGGTTGTACCTTGCATCGTTCATAGACAGCACCTTGTCTCAAAAATTTGAGTGGCTGTTTGCACGAGTCTATACGTTACATCATTAACGCTGTGAATAAAATGAAGTCAAATGCCTTGAACAATCAACTTTTTCACAAGCTTTGTGAAGAAAATGACGAGGAGTTTGAACGTCTCCTTTTGCACACCGAAGTAAGGTGGCTTCAAAAGGAAAGTGTTTGTGGCAATTCCATGAACTTGACACAGTTGTCAAATTTCTTGAATCCATTGATCCAAGTCTAAGCAGTTCTCTTAAACTTCAACATCTGGATGTAGCTTATCTCACTGATGTTTTTGACAAGCTGAATGAAGTGAATGTAAAGCTGCAAGGAGATAAAATCAATTTTCTTAAGGCCAAAGGATAAATCTACTCATTTATTTCCAAATTGGACCTCCTTGCAAGCAATATGAGTTGCCAGGGGCTGTATCAGTTCCCAAGCCTTGGTAATGAAGGTCAACTCCATGCAGAAGATTTGGACGTTTTTTGCTGCCACTTGAAGCAACTAAAAGAAGATATGGAAAACAGATTCTAGGATCTGAAATCTGGAAGTGCCCACTTGGGTGCTAAATTCTTTCACAGCAGACTTTGCACAACTTCATCCCAAACTGCTAAGTTTTCGGCTTCGTTTTCGAATTCTTGTTGTGCTCTGTAAAACATTTTGTGTGTCTCTTTGTATTGTACTTTTTTAGAATGCACTCCAGTTCATATTATATTTTCTCTGTTTTACAGTTTCAATTTTTTTTGTTGTGCTCTTCGTGTAAACTTTTTGTGTAGATATATATTTTCTTCAGTTTAAGGCATTAAATTTGTCGCTCTGATTTTTGTTGCTTTCCTTCTGTAAAAAATTTCTTTGTGTCTTTTTAACCCTTTTTACAGTGTGCATGAATATATTTTCCTCGAATCTTAATTTAGTTTCAGAGTTTTCGTCTTGAAATTCTTAGTTTCTGCATTGCGGTTTGTTCTTATGCCCTTTTTATATTTCTTTTGCATCTTAAAATTCATTTGTAATTAAATCATTAAATGTTACTGTTTTGGGGGGCCATTTCCTTTTCTGCAATTGAATTTTGTTTTCTGTGATCATTGCATTTAAGTGTCTTGAATAAATAAGATATTAATGAAATACATGTATCATGAAGTTTGGGAGTAAACTGATGGGTGGCGTCAGAATTTTTCACACAGTTGAGATATGGGAAAAAGACTTGAAATAAATTATTTGCATCTATATGTCCTGATGACAATTTTAAAGAAAACAAAAAATGTGTTTGCATAAATTGAAGAATTTTTCCCTGTTGTGATTGAGAGGTTATGTTGGGGGAAGGGGTGATGATAAGTTCCTCAATGGTTCAAGGGGGCAATTCTTTCAAAAAGGTTAAGAACCACTGGTTTAGACCAATGATTGAAAGGGACGCAGTGACTCAGTGGGTAAAACGCTGAGCTTGTCAATCAGAAAGGTCAGCAGTTCAGCAGTTTGAATTCCTAGCTCTGCATAACAGAGTGAGCTCCCGTTATTTGTCCCTGCTTCTGCCAACCTAGCAGTTCAAAAGCACGTAAAAATGCAAGTAGAAAAATAGGGACCACCTTTGGTGGAAAGGTAACAGCGTTCTGTGTGCCGTCACCATTTAGTCATACTGGCCACATGACCACGGAGACATCTTCGGACAGTGCTGGCTCTTCGGCTTTGAAACAGAGATGAGCACTGCTCCCTAGAGTCAGGAATGACTAGCACATATGTGCGAAGGGAACTTTTACCTTTACCTTACAATGGTTTAATCTAGCAATTTGAGACTTTTTCAAGAAGCCAACTACAACAAGCTAGGGCTTGTGGACCTGTAATCAATGCAATGAATGCACCCTGTCTCCTGCATAGCAGAATAACCAAACAAGATTATAGAAAGCTCACTTCCTGACATTCAGGATACTTCCTATAAGCGCTATGTGCTTACAGCTCAAAACACTTCACGGTCTGTTTCTGCTGCTCCCCTCTGGGAGGTGGTTTCAAAGTATTTCTAGCAGGACTACAAGATTCTGTAACAGCATTGTTTCGTATGCCATCCATCTGGTAAACTTGCAAGATGTGTTTCTCTCGCCATGTACTTGTATATATCCGAATGAAACTGTGTTGTTTCTCCAAGTCATATAACATGTGGCTATATGCATAATTTTGTATTGATTTATTGATTTTGTCATGTTCATGTAGTGTATATTAGAGGTAGAGACTCTTTGAGAGCTGTATGCAATGCAATTTCATTTTAATGTATGCCGCTTAGTGTACATTCAAAGTGACAATAAAGTTACTCTAAGTCTAAATAGGGACTTCTAAATGATACATTGTCCAAATTTAAATAAGGAATCATTTAATACTGTGAACAGTATTGAGTTTTGCACCTCAGGTGGGCTGTAGTAATCCTTTAAAAAGTTTTGCATGTACCAAGAGAGAATTTTAATCTGAATATTAACAAAGAACATACTTCAAGACCATTTTGCTCTTTCCAAACAAAAAAGATTTTTCAGTGACTTTAAGTAAAGAAAGTTGAAATTGAAACAGATATAGAAATGACACGAAGTCAAGGGTGAAATTAAATGTGATATATAAATTGTTGCCCTTATGCCTTGCCATTTCACTTTTTACACTAACTCTGTGCAAATGGAGCTTAATTATTACCTACCATCACATGTAAATTTTAATATGATCTTATCGCAGGAAAACAAGAATCAAAATGCAGATTTCTCACTTAACCTTCATTATGCATTCAAGGTGGTAAGCTCAGCTCAGAGTCCAAGTTTCCCATGGTAGGAACCAGAGCCAACCTATATGCCTTTTCTTTCATCCATCTCCAAAGTGTAGGAGATTCTAAAGATAAGACGCTGTACATTGTTTAAAAGAAAGATTGCAAAATGAAAAGTTTCTCCAGCATATTTGTGAGTTCTTTTAAACTTCCAGTGAAATAATTATTTATCTTGGAGATCCTGCTATTTTTTTAAGGAGATTGGGATGAGGAATCCGTTGCTTTCTGGACATTGCTGGAATTGTGGAACAACTTGGCCCAAGAGATTTGAATGCTGACCTTTTCAATTGTCTAGCTTTTCGTTTCTTAGAATTCAGTTGCTGGGTGGGTTTTAAGTGCAAAATTTTGCACATTTCTCTTTCTACTCTTTATTGTGTTTTATTAATGCTGTGGATTTTATTTTGAGATTTTAATATTGGTGAATGCATCAACCTGAGAGATACCTAAATATCAGGAAAGAATGGCATACACATTCCTATATACTAGTGTAGGAAGTTAGCATCCACCCCTCTCCTAGAAAATGAAATATTTAGGAAATATTAAAAGGGCAGAATATTTCCCCCTAAAAGGGAGGCAGAAACTCACCCCTCCACCTTTGTCAATGGGCCATTAACGTTCCGAGCCAGAAAAACATGTTTTTAGGCAGGAAACAGACTCACTCCTCCATAGCCCCCACTTTTTTGTCAATGGGCCATTAAGGCCTGAACTATTCTACATAACAAAGATTTACCCCTTGCATTGCCCTCATTTCACCACCCACCAAGTTTCAACCAAACTTAGTACACAGACAACCTACAAAGCTATGACCTTGAATAGCAACCAATGAGGATATTTTCCCGTGCCCCCGAAAGTTCAAAGCCCAGAGAGGGCATAAAACCCAGGGATTCAATACAAAGATGGACAAAGTTAGGAAACACAGAATGGAGAGTGGCAACCTCTTTATGTCTTATAAAATGTTTTCAATGAGTCCAGATGACTGCACAATGTGTCCTCATCTGAAAGCATTGACACATTAAGGCCCGCAAGCAAATTGTGCCTTTGATGAATTAGTCAACAGTCATTCTGAATGTATTCTTCCCCTTTCATCAAATCCATCCAAAGAATAAAAGCTACAAAAGGCAGAGCAATTTATTTCTTTGGTTGGGTAGAGAATGTGTTTATTAAGTGGAAACTTTGGGTATTGTTCTAAAGTGCTGTTCTACCACTCCATAATAAAGAAGCCTTGCAAATCAGTCATTTCAATCTATAACACAGTTATGAAATATAAATTGACTTCTGATAGTAGAATTGCGAAAATTGAATGGAACTGTAGCAATCTTAATACAGCTGCAAATAACTTTCTGCTCTGGGAAACACTCAACATTCATCTCAGAAATGGCTTGCGTTCGGTTGGTAAGCCAAACAACAAAAACAATTTAATTTTTCATTCATCACACAGCATTGCCACATGGAAAAGGAAGCGGGATGGAAATTTCAAATTTTATTAGAAAATCACTGTTTGAAACTGACTCAGAGGAAATATGCACAAGATAAATAGAGTACATATATAAAAGTGGTATGAACAATTGTAATTTGGTATGACATGCAAGTCTTATACTTTGATTGATTATGTGCCATCAAGTCATTTTCAACTCCTAGCAATCCCATAGATTAACAGTCCCCAACCTTTCTGGCACCAGGATCTGTTTTGTGAAAGACTATTCTTCCACGGAGCAAGGAAGGGGTGTTTCACACACAACCTAGATCTTGTACATGCGCAAATAAAGCTTCACTTCAGAAGTGGGTTCCTCCCGGTTTGGCCTGGTTCAGCCAAAACAGTAATGATATTTTTGCCTGGTCGCAGAACTGGCAACAACCCAGGCTTGCCATGCCCCCAAACTGGTTCCCTTGCCGCCGCTGATGCCACCTCCATGTTGTTTCTAGTGTCCGCACATGCGCAGTTCATTGTAAATTGTTCTGCGTATGCGTGAAGAACAATTTACATTGAACTATGTGCGGGCACAAGAAGCGAACTGGTAGTAAACTGGTAGCAACCCAACACTGCTTCACTTGCTTCCCTGCCACTTGCACGACCCTGTTTCTTACAGGCTACGGACCAATACCACTCCACAGCCTGGGAGTTAGGGACCCCCACCATAGATAGATTTTCTCTGATACTATCTATCCCTAAACCTGTTGTTTCATATCTCTCAATGGTGTACTCATTGCTGAGTGCATCTTTTCTTTCTTTCTATCTTTCTCAGTATTAGAGCCTTTTCCAGAGAGCTGGTTCTTCATGTAATGTGTCTGATGTAGGATAATTTGAGACTGATCTTTTATGCCTCATGCAGTGGTAGGTTGCAGGTGGTACGCCCCGGTATGGGTGTACTGGAGCCAGCCCGGAGCACCAGATACCATTCCGGTACGGTGCTCCAAAGGGCCCACCCGCCTGCCCAAGCTCTTTACCTGAGTTTTAAGGCTTCTGCACTTCTGTGCATGAGCATGGTACGTACATCGCCTGCGCAATGCTCCATGGAGCAACTGGAGTGTCGCAAGGCATCGTGGAGGTGCTAAAACACATGCGCACTCTGCGTGCATCCATGAGGATGCCGGGCCCATTCCAACCGTACAGGTTGGAACAAGATTTGAAACCCACCATTGGCCTCGTGAGAACTTTGTGCTGATTTGTTCAATGTTCATCTGTTTGTCTTTTTGGCAGTCCACAATAGTCTCAGGAGTTTTCTCCAACACTAAAGTTCAAAAGCATCAATATTCTATCCTGCTTCTTTAAAGTACAAACTTTTTATTCCATAGAGCAAAACAGAGAATACTCTGGCTTGCACAATCCTTATCCTGGTAGGTATGGATACATCATGGCATCTGAATATATTTCCAAGGCCTCCATGGCTGCTGTACCAAGTGCTAGTCTGCAGCCTGTTTCTTGACTGCTTGTTCCTTTACTGTTGAAGATTGATCCTAAAAGGCAAAAAGCTCTCCACTGCTCTTTAAGTAGACTTCAATATTGTTACTGAATCTCACTCATTTAACAAGAGAGCTATGAGTGAAGGTAAGATATTTCAAAAACCTGCTGTTACTCAATTCTTTTACATAATACTTGAAGCTCAGTTGGGAAACACCTACCAAATGCACCCTGGATCTGAATCAAATCTAGGAATGCACTCATGTGGTTATAAAGTCAGTTATGAACAGGATTGTTTGATTGCCTTCAGCAGCATATAGCATGATCAGGATGGTCCTTCCCATATGTTTTATGATGATTGTCATTGTAGAGGACCTTACACTGCACAGTTGCCCTTTTAAAAGGCAAACCTGCTCAAAAGGAATAATGAATGTTCATTTTCTTAAAATCTTCACTAGGTAATTCTTTTTTGTTGGGTACTCATTTTTCCTAACGTCAGAGGAAAATCTGTTTACAGGACCGAACAGAACAAAAGAGTTGGAAGGGATCTTGGACGTCTTCTAGCCAACCCCTTACTCAAGCAGGAGACCCTGTACCATTCCATACAAGAGGCTGTCCAGTCTCTTCTTGAAAGTCTCCAGTGATGGAATACCCACAACTTCTGAATTTAATTTTAATTTTTTAAAGTTTAATTTTTAAATTTCCTAAAAATGTGTTTTAAACATTTTCCCTCTACTATTTAAAGTTGCCATATCTTTGACTTTTTAAAACAGCCATATCTGTTTTTAGTCTGAAAAAAACAAAAACAAATTGCTTTTAAAAAGTGCTGCTGTGCTTGTGCTTTCACAGGAACTGATACACATTTTCTGAAATAGTTTTGATGCATGAACAACTGTAATATATTTACCGAGGGATAATAATGAAAAGTAAACTGTTTCCATGCAAAGGACTATAACTTCTGTAACTTTATCCTATATATATGAATTAGTTCCCAGTAATTCTTACATTTCAAATTTAAAGTCTTTTGCCATTTTTAAGGAGTTGGAAATATTTTTAAGTGAATACTGCATTAATATTACTTTTATATTATTATATTACTTTTTCCAGTAGTGGACATACATAAAATGTTAATGCCTCATGAAACCTTTCAGGTTAGTAAGGATTCAACATTCTGATATGAAATTTTGTAATTTTAAGTTTTCTCACACAAGATTTGGTGACATTAGTACTTTGGGGTGAAAGCTCATTAAACTTAAATGTCCCAAGAGATCTCATGCGCTCTTATATATCTTATGAAATTCCCATTTGTTCAACTATTTATATTTTGGAAAGCTGTGACCCTCTTGAAAGCTGCTTTTGGTTCTTACAAGCAATTGATGTATCTAGTATTATTAAGTATTTGGGTTTTTTTATTTATCTTGTGGTTATTTTTACTGCATGCCTCCCAGAACCATTGTGGAGGGGCAACCTTATACATTCAAATAAGTCTTGACAGCAAAAACTTTTTAAGGCTGAAGTCCTTTCGTATGGAGAAAAGGCTGGGAATTTTTGGGTTCAGAACATAGCGTCTACCACCAATCTAAGTTCCCCAAAGCAGAATTCAGTAATATAGATAGAGATGTGAAGTGTAGTGCAGTAAATTATTCCAATGCTCATTTCAAGTTGATTAAAAATACATCATTAAAGTGCTTTCTTGTCCAGAAACTTGCTGGATAATATACTTCATTATTAAGAGCTCTCTTGCGCGCGCTCTCTCTCTCTCTCTCTCTCTCTCTCTCTCTCTCTCTCTATATATATATATATATATATATATATATATATATATATATATATATATATATATATATATGCCTAACCGATGAGAGCTAATAGCTTGAAATAGATCTATACTAGTCTCCCTTTATTTATTTATCAGCACAAATAACACAAATAACAAGGCAACAGTAAAAATATTGGGTTTCTGTCGTGATGAACTCTTGTGACGAGCCGATTGACAGATAATGGAAGCAGTTAGCTTCCTCCCATAATTCGGGCATACCAGGGGTTGTGACACTAAATATATACCTTCTTCCCTGGCTTCAGCTGATAAGGAGGAGAGCCTGTGGCTTAATGGCTAAGACGTCTGCCTAAGATATAATATAGCCCAGGTTCGAATCCCAGGAAGGGTATGGCTAGCTGATGAGAGCTAAATAGCTTGAAATAGATCTATACTAGTCTCCCTTTATTTATTTATCAGCATAAATATAACATAGATAGATAGATAGATAGATAGATAGATAGATAATACATACATACATAGCTTGAAATAGATCTATACTAGTCTCCTTTTATTTATTTATCAGCACAAATGTAACACACACACACAGACACACACACACACACACACACACACACACACACACACACACACTATTTTCTGAGGTTTTCGCGGGTGTTAGTATGTAGGTCTCTAGTGTTCGGGTTTTCTCCGCGTAGAATTGGAGATGTCTTGGCGACGTTTCGACGAAGTCTCATTCGTCATCTTCAGGCGGCTTCAGACTACTTCAGGGTTGGTGTTTTCCGGAGTAGTGGAAACTACTTCCACCTCCTGTTGTTTCTAGTGTCCGCACATGCGCAGTTCATTGTAAATTGTTCTGCGTATGCGTGAGAACAATTTACATTGAACTATGTGCGGGCACAAGAAGCGAACTGGTAGTAAAACTGGTAGCAACCCAACACTGCTTCACTTGCTTCCCTGCCACTTGCACGACCCTGTTTCTTACAGGCTACGGACCAATACCACTCCACAGCCTGGGAGTTAGGGACCCCCACCATAGATAGATTTTCTCTGATACTATCTATCCCTAAACCTGTTGTTTCATATCTCTCAATGTGGTACTCATTGCTGAGTGCATCTTTTCTTTCTTTCTATCTTTCTCAGTATTAGAGCCTTTTCCAGAGAGCTGGTTCTTCATGTAATGTGTCTGATGTAGGATAATTTGAGACTGATCTTTTATGCCTCATGCAGTGGTAGGTTGCAGGTGGTACGCCCCGGTATGGGTGTACTGGAGCCAGCCCGGAGCACCAGATACCATTCCGGTACGGTGCTCCAAAGGGCCCACCCGCCTGCCCAAGCTCTTTACCTGAGTTTTAAGGCTTCTGCACTTCTGTGCATGAGCATGGTACGTACATCGCCTGCGCAATGCTCCATGGAGCAACTGGAGTGTCGCAAGGCATCGTGGAGGTGCTAAAACACATGCGCACTCTGCGTGCATCCATGAGGATGCCGGGCCCATTCCAACCGTACAGGTTGGAACAAGATTTGAAACCCACCATTGGCCTCGTGAGAACTTTGTGCTGATTTGTTCAATGTTCATCTGTTTGTCTTTTGGCAGTCCACAATAGTCTCAGGAGTTTTCTCCAACACTAAAGTTCAAAAGCATCAATATTCTATCCTGCTTCTTTAAAGTACAAACTTTTTATTCCATAGAGCAAAACAGAGAATACTCTGGCTTGCACAATCCTTATCCTGGTAGGTATGGATACATCATGGCATCTGAATATTTTCCAAGGCCTCCATGGCTGCTGTACCAAGTGCTAGTCTGCAGCCTGTTTCTTGACTGCTTGTTCCTTTACTGTTGAAGATTGATCCTAAAAGGCAAAAAGCTCTCCACTGCTCTTTAAGTAGACTTCAATATTGTTACTGAATCTCACTCATTTAACAAGAGAGCTATGAGTGAAGGTAAGATATTTCAAAAACCTGCTGTTACTCAATTCTTTTACATAATACTTGAAGCTCAGTTGGGAAACACCTACCAAATGCACCCTGGATCTGAATCAAATCTAGGAATGCACTCATGTGGTTATAAAGTCAGTTATGAACAGGATTGTTTGATTGCCTTCAGCAGCATATAGCATGATCAGGATGGTCCTTCCCATATGTTTTATGATGATTGTCATTGTAGAGGACCTTACACTGCACAGTTGCCCTTTTAAAAGGCAAACCTGCTCAAAAGG